>NC_090393.1:47500-60000 GCF_036365525.1 Heterodontus francisci | reverse complement strand
GTTAGCGGGCAGTTTTGTGCTTAGGTACTCATTTCTAGAGTTTAGTTTCACGAGAAGCTGCCACTTTTATTTGGCCCACGCCTTGAGTTGGTGTCTGTCCTCTCGCCTTGCCAACTAACTAGGACTACGGATGCTTCCCAACGTTTCGCCGTCAACTACGGCTTCATCAGGGGAACTGTGTTATGGCAGCACTTGGACCAGGCACAACGGAAGGCGTGTCACTTTCAAGTTAGGTTTAGGGTTAGCGGGCAGTTTTGTGCTTAGGTACTCATTTCTAGAGTTTAGTTTCACGAGAAGCTGCCACTTTTATTTGGCCCACGCCTTGAGTTGGTGTCTGTCCTCTCGCCTTGCCAACTAACTAGGACTACGGATGCTTCCCAACGTTTCGCCGTCAACTACGGCTTCATCAGGGGAACTGTGTTATGGCAGCACTTGGACCAGGCACAACGGAAGGCGTGTCACTTTCAAGTTAGGTTTAGGGTTAGCGGGCAGTTTTGTGCTTAGGTACTCATTTCTAGAGTTTAGTTTCACGAGAAGCTGCCACTTTTATTTGGCCCACGCCTTGAGTTGGTGTCTGTCCTCTCGCCTTGCCAACTAACTAGGACTACGGATGCTTCCCAACGTTTCGCCGTCAACTACGGCTTCATCAGGGGAACTGTGTTATGGCAGCACTTGGACCAGGCACAACGGAAGGCGTGTCACTTTCAAGTTAGGTTTAGGGTTAGCGGGCAGTTTTGTGCTTAGGTACTCATTTCTAGAGTTTAGTTTCACGAGAAGCTGCCACTTTTATTTGGCCCACGCCTTGAGTTGGTGTCTGTCCTCTCGCCTTGCCAACTAACTAGGACTACGGATGCTTCCCAACGTTTCGCCGTCAACTACGGCTTCATCAGGGGAACTGTGTTATGGCAGCACTTGGACCAGGCACAACGGAAGGCGTGTCACTTTCAAGTTAGGTTTAGGGTTAGCGGGCAGTTTTGTGCTTAGGTACTCATTTCTAGAGTTTAGTTTCACGAGAAGCTGCCACTTTTATTTGGCCCACGCCTTGAGTTGGTGTCTGTCCTCTCGCCTTGCCAACTAACTAGGACTACGGATGCTTCCCAACGTTTCGCCGTCAACTACGGCTTCATCAGGGGAACTGTGTTATGGCAGCACTTGGACCAGGCACAACGGAAGGCGTGTCACTTTCAAGTTAGGTTTAGGGTTAGCGGGCAGTTTTGTGCTTAGGTACTCATTTCTAGAGTTTAGTTTCACGAGAAGCTGCCACTTTTATTTGGCCCACGCCTTGAGTTGGTGTCTGTCCTCTCGCCTTGCCAACTAACTAGGACTACGGATGCTTCCCAACGTTTCGCCGTCAACTACGGCTTCATCAGGGGAACTGTGTTATGGCAGCACTTGGACCAGGCACAACGGAAGGCGTGTCACTTTCAAGTTAGGTTTAGGGTTAGCGGGCAGTTTTGTGCTTAGGTACTCATTTCTAGAGTTTAGTTTCACGAGAAGCTGCCACTTTTATTTGGCCCACGCCTTGAGTTGGTGTCTGTCCTCTCGCCTTGCCAACTAACTAGGACTACGGATGCTTCCCAACGTTTCGCCGTCAACTACGGCTTCATCAGGGGAACTGTGTTATGGCAGCACTTGGACCAGGCACAACGGAAGGCGTGTCACTTTCAAGTTAGGTTTAGGGTTAGCGGGCAGTTTTGTGCTTAGGTACTCATTTCTAGAGTTTAGTTTCACGAGAAGCTGCCACTTTTATTTGGCCCACGCCTTGAGTTGGTGTCTGTCCTCTCGCCTTGCCAACTAACTAGGACTACGGATGCTTCCCAACGTTTCGCCGTCAACTACGGCTTCATCAGGGGAACTGTGTTATGGCAGCACTTGGACCAGGCACAACGGAAGGCGTGTCACTTTCAAGTTAGGTTTAGGGTTAGCGGGCAGTTTTGTGCTTAGGTACTCATTTCTAGAGTTTAGTTTCACGAGAAGCTGCCACTTTTATTTGGCCCACGCCTTGAGTTGGTGTCTGTCCTCTCGCCTTGCCAACTAACTAGGACTACGGATGCTTCCCAACGTTTCGCCGTCAACTACGGCTTCATCAGGGGAACTGTGTTATGGCAGCACTTGGACCAGGCACAACGGAAGGCGTGTCACTTTCAAGTTAGGTTTAGGGTTAGCGGGCAGTTTTGTGCTTAGGTACTCATTTCTAGAGTTTAGTTTCACGAGAAGCTGCCACTTTTATTTGGCCCACGCCTTGAGTTGGTGTCTGTCCTCTCGCCTTGCCAACTAACTAGGACTACGGATGCTTCCCAACGTTTCGCCGTCAACTACGGCTTCATCAGGGGAACTGTGTTATGGCAGCACTTGGACCAGGCACAACGGAAGGCGTGTCACTTTCAAGTTAGGTTTAGGGTTAGCGGGCAGTTTTGTGCTTAGGTACTCATTTCTAGAGTTTAGTTTCACGAGAAGCTGCCACTTTTATTTGGCCCACGCCTTGAGTTGGTGTCTGTCCTCTCGCCTTGCCAACTAACTAGGACTACGGATGCTTCCCAACGTTTCGCCGTCAACTACGGCTTCATCAGGGGAACTGTGTTATGGCAGCACTTGGACCAGGCACAACGGAAGGCGTGTCACTTTCAAGTTAGGTTTAGGGTTAGCGGGCAGTTTTGTGCTTAGGTACTCATTTCTAGAGTTTAGTTTCACGAGAAGCTGCCACTTTTATTTGGCCCACGCCTTGAGTTGGTGTCTGTCCTCTCGCCTTGCCAACTAACTAGGACTACGGATGCTTCCCAACGTTTCGCCGTCAACTACGGCTTCATCAGGGGAACTGTGTTATGGCAGCACTTGGACCAGGCACAACGGAAGGCGTGTCACTTTCAAGTTAGGTTTAGGGTTAGCGGGCAGTTTTGTGCTTAGGTACTCATTTCTAGAGTTTAGTTTCACGAGAAGCTGCCACTTTTATTTGGCCCACGCCTTGAGTTGGTGTCTGTCCTCTCGCCTTGCCAACTAACTAGGACTACGGATGCTTCCCAACGTTTCGCCGTCAACTACGGCTTCATCAGGGGAACTGTGTTATGGCAGCACTTGGACCAGGCACAACGGAAGGCGTGTCACTTTCAAGTTAGGTTTAGGGTTAGCGGGCAGTTTTGTGCTTAGGTACTCATTTCTAGAGTTTAGTTTCACGAGAAGCTGCCACTTTTATTTGGCCCACGCCTTGAGTTGGTGTCTGTCCTCTCGCCTTGCCAACTAACTAGGACTACGGATGCTTCCCAACGTTTCGCCGTCAACTACGGCTTCATCAGGGGAACTGTGTTATGGCAGCACTTGGACCAGGCACAACGGAAGGCGTGTCACTTTCAAGTTAGGTTTAGGGTTAGCGGGCAGTTTTGTGCTTAGGTACTCATTTCTAGAGTTTAGTTTCACGAGAAGCTGCCACTTTTATTTGGCCCACGCCTTGAGTTGGTGTCTGTCCTCTCGCCTTGCCAACTAACTAGGACTACGGATGCTTCCCAACGTTTCGCCGTCAACTACGGCTTCATCAGGGGAACTGTGTTATGGCAGCACTTGGACCAGGCACAACGGAAGGCGTGTCACTTTCAAGTTAGGTTTAGGGTTAGCGGGCAGTTTTGTGCTTAGGTACTCATTTCTAGAGTTTAGTTTCACGAGAAGCTGCCACTTTTATTTGGCCCACGCCTTGAGTTGGTGTCTGTCCTCTCGCCTTGCCAACTAACTAGGACTACGGATGCTTCCCAACGTTTCGCCGTCAACTACGGCTTCATCAGGGGAACTGTGTTATGGCAGCACTTGGACCAGGCACAACGGAAGGCGTGTCACTTTCAAGTTAGGTTTAGGGTTAGCGGGCAGTTTTGTGCTTAGGTACTCATTTCTAGAGTTTAGTTTCACGAGAAGCTGCCACTTTTATTTGGCCCACGCCTTGAGTTGGTGTCTGTCCTCTCGCCTTGCCAACTAACTAGGACTACGGATGCTTCCCAACGTTTCGCCGTCAACTACGGCTTCATCAGGGGAACTGTGTTATGGCAGCACTTGGACCAGGCACAACGGAAGGCGTGTCACTTTCAAGTTAGGTTTAGGGTTAGCGGGCAGTTTTGTGCTTAGGTACTCATTTCTAGAGTTTAGTTTCACGAGAAGCTGCCACTTTTATTTGGCCCACGCCTTGAGTTGGTGTCTGTCCTCTCGCCTTGCCAACTAACTAGGACTACGGATGCTTCCCAACGTTTCGCCGTCAACTACGGCTTCATCAGGGGAACTGTGTTATGGCAGCACTTGGACCAGGCACAACGGAAGGCGTGTCACTTTCAAGTTAGGTTTAGGGTTAGCGGGCAGTTTTGTGCTTAGGTACTCATTTCTAGAGTTTAGTTTCACGAGAAGCTGCCACTTTTATTTGGCCCACGCCTTGAGTTGGTGTCTGTCCTCTCGCCTTGCCAACTAACTAGGACTACGGATGCTTCCCAACGTTTCGCCGTCAACTACGGCTTCATCAGGGGAACTGTGTTATGGCAGCACTTGGACCAGGCACAACGGAAGGCGTGTCACTTTCAAGTTAGGTTTAGGGTTAGCGGGCAGTTTTGTGCTTAGGTACTCATTTCTAGAGTTTAGTTTCACGAGAAGCTGCCACTTTTATTTGGCCCACGCCTTGAGTTGGTGTCTGTCCTCTCGCCTTGCCAACTAACTAGGACTACGGATGCTTCCCAACGTTTCGCCGTCAACTACGGCTTCATCAGGGGAACTGTGTTATGGCAGCACTTGGACCAGGCACAACGGAAGGCGTGTCACTTTCAAGTTAGGTTTAGGGTTAGCGGGCAGTTTTGTGCTTAGGTACTCATTTCTAGAGTTTAGTTTCACGAGAAGCTGCCACTTTTATTTGGCCCACGCCTTGAGTTGGTGTCTGTCCTCTCGCCTTGCCAACTAACTAGGACTACGGATGCTTCCCAACGTTTCGCCGTCAACTACGGCTTCATCAGGGGAACTGTGTTATGGCAGCACTTGGACCAGGCACAACGGAAGGCGTGTCACTTTCAAGTTAGGTTTAGGGTTAGCGGGCAGTTTTGTGCTTAGGTACTCATTTCTAGAGTTTAGTTTCACGAGAAGCTGCCACTTTTATTTGGCCCACGCCTTGAGTTGGTGTCTGTCCTCTCGCCTTGCCAACTAACTAGGACTACGGATGCTTCCCAACGTTTCGCCGTCAACTACGGCTTCATCAGGGGAACTGTGTTATGGCAGCACTTGGACCAGGCACAACGGAAGGCGTGTCACTTTCAAGTTAGGTTTAGGGTTAGCGGGCAGTTTTGTGCTTAGGTACTCATTTCTAGAGTTTAGTTTCACGAGAAGCTGCCACTTTTATTTGGCCCACGCCTTGAGTTGGTGTCTGTCCTCTCGCCTTGCCAACTAACTAGGACTACGGATGCTTCCCAACGTTTCGCCGTCAACTACGGCTTCATCAGGGGAACTGTGTTATGGCAGCACTTGGACCAGGCACAACGGAAGGCGTGTCACTTTCAAGTTAGGTTTAGGGTTAGCGGGCAGTTTTGTGCTTAGGTACTCATTTCTAGAGTTTAGTTTCACGAGAAGCTGCCACTTTTATTTGGCCCACGCCTTGAGTTGGTGTCTGTCCTCTCGCCTTGCCAACTAACTAGGACTACGGATGCTTCCCAACGTTTCGCCGTCAACTACGGCTTCATCAGGGGAACTGTGTTATGGCAGCACTTGGACCAGGCACAACGGAAGGCGTGTCACTTTCAAGTTAGGTTTAGGGTTAGCGGGCAGTTTTGTGCTTAGGTACTCATTTCTAGAGTTTAGTTTCACGAGAAGCTGCCACTTTTATTTGGCCCACGCCTTGAGTTGGTGTCTGTCCTCTCGCCTTGCCAACTAACTAGGACTACGGATGCTTCCCAACGTTTCGCCGTCAACTACGGCTTCATCAGGGGAACTGTGTTATGGCAGCACTTGGACCAGGCACAACGGAAGGCGTGTCACTTTCAAGTTAGGTTTAGGGTTAGCGGGCAGTTTTGTGCTTAGGTACTCATTTCTAGAGTTTAGTTTCACGAGAAGCTGCCACTTTTATTTGGCCCACGCCTTGAGTTGGTGTCTGTCCTCTCGCCTTGCCAACTAACTAGGACTACGGATGCTTCCCAACGTTTCGCCGTCAACTACGGCTTCATCAGGGGAACTGTGTTATGGCAGCACTTGGACCAGGCACAACGGAAGGCGTGTCACTTTCAAGTTAGGTTTAGGGTTAGCGGGCAGTTTTGTGCTTAGGTACTCATTTCTAGAGTTTAGTTTCACGAGAAGCTGCCACTTTTATTTGGCCCACGCCTTGAGTTGGTGTCTGTCCTCTCGCCTTGCCAACTAACTAGGACTACGGATGCTTCCCAACGTTTCGCCGTCAACTACGGCTTCATCAGGGGAACTGTGTTATGGCAGCACTTGGACCAGGCACAACGGAAGGCGTGTCACTTTCAAGTTAGGTTTAGGGTTAGCGGGCAGTTTTGTGCTTAGGTACTCATTTCTAGAGTTTAGTTTCACGAGAAGCTGCCACTTTTATTTGGCCCACGCCTTGAGTTGGTGTCTGTCCTCTCGCCTTGCCAACTAACTAGGACTACGGATGCTTCCCAACGTTTCGCCGTCAACTACGGCTTCATCAGGGGAACTGTGTTATGGCAGCACTTGGACCAGGCACAACGGAAGGCGTGTCACTTTCAAGTTAGGTTTAGGGTTAGCGGGCAGTTTTGTGCTTAGGTACTCATTTCTAGAGTTTAGTTTCACGAGAAGCTGCCACTTTTATTTGGCCCACGCCTTGAGTTGGTGTCTGTCCTCTCGCCTTGCCAACTAACTAGGACTACGGATGCTTCCCAACGTTTCGCCGTCAACTACGGCTTCATCAGGGGAACTGTGTTATGGCAGCACTTGGACCAGGCACAACGGAAGGCGTGTCACTTTCAAGTTAGGTTTAGGGTTAGCGGGCAGTTTTGTGCTTAGGTACTCATTTCTAGAGTTTAGTTTCACGAGAAGCTGCCACTTTTATTTGGCCCACGCCTTGAGTTGGTGTCTGTCCTCTCGCCTTGCCAACTAACTAGGACTACGGATGCTTCCCAACGTTTCGCCGTCAACTACGGCTTCATCAGGGGAACTGTGTTATGGCAGCACTTGGACCAGGCACAACGGAAGGCGTGTCACTTTCAAGTTAGGTTTAGGGTTAGCGGGCAGTTTTGTGCTTAGGTACTCATTTCTAGAGTTTAGTTTCACGAGAAGCTGCCACTTTTATTTGGCCCACGCCTTGAGTTGGTGTCTGTCCTCTCGCCTTGCCAACTAACTAGGACTACGGATGCTTCCCAACGTTTCGCCGTCAACTACGGCTTCATCAGGGGAACTGTGTTATGGCAGCACTTGGACCAGGCACAACGGAAGGCGTGTCACTTTCAAGTTAGGTTTAGGGTTAGCGGGCAGTTTTGTGCTTAGGTACTCATTTCTAGAGTTTAGTTTCACGAGAAGCTGCCACTTTTATTTGGCCCACGCCTTGAGTTGGTGTCTGTCCTCTCGCCTTGCCAACTAACTAGGACTACGGATGCTTCCCAACGTTTCGCCGTCAACTACGGCTTCATCAGGGGAACTGTGTTATGGCAGCACTTGGACCAGGCACAACGGAAGGCGTGTCACTTTCAAGTTAGGTTTAGGGTTAGCGGGCAGTTTTGTGCTTAGGTACTCATTTCTAGAGTTTAGTTTCACGAGAAGCTGCCACTTTTATTTGGCCCACGCCTTGAGTTGGTGTCTGTCCTCTCGCCTTGCCAACTAACTAGGACTACGGATGCTTCCCAACGTTTCGCCGTCAACTACGGCTTCATCAGGGGAACTGTGTTATGGCAGCACTTGGACCAGGCACAACGGAAGGCGTGTCACTTTCAAGTTAGGTTTAGGGTTAGCGGGCAGTTTTGTGCTTAGGTACTCATTTCTAGAGTTTAGTTTCACGAGAAGCTGCCACTTTTATTTGGCCCACGCCTTGAGTTGGTGTCTGTCCTCTCGCCTTGCCAACTAACTAGGACTACGGATGCTTCCCAACGTTTCGCCGTCAACTACGGCTTCATCAGGGGAACTGTGTTATGGCAGCACTTGGACCAGGCACAACGGAAGGCGTGTCACTTTCAAGTTAGGTTTAGGGTTAGCGGGCAGTTTTGTGCTTAGGTACTCATTTCTAGAGTTTAGTTTCACGAGAAGCTGCCACTTTTATTTGGCCCACGCCTTGAGTTGGTGTCTGTCCTCTCGCCTTGCCAACTAACTAGGACTACGGATGCTTCCCAACGTTTCGCCGTCAACTACGGCTTCATCAGGGGAACTGTGTTATGGCAGCACTTGGACCAGGCACAACGGAAGGCGTGTCACTTTCAAGTTAGGTTTAGGGTTAGCGGGCAGTTTTGTGCTTAGGTACTCATTTCTAGAGTTTAGTTTCACGAGAAGCTGCCACTTTTATTTGGCCCACGCCTTGAGTTGGTGTCTGTCCTCTCGCCTTGCCAACTAACTAGGACTACGGATGCTTCCCAACGTTTCGCCGTCAACTACGGCTTCATCAGGGGAACTGTGTTATGGCAGCACTTGGACCAGGCACAACGGAAGGCGTGTCACTTTCAAGTTAGGTTTAGGGTTAGCGGGCAGTTTTGTGCTTAGGTACTCATTTCTAGAGTTTAGTTTCACGAGAAGCTGCCACTTTTATTTGGCCCACGCCTTGAGTTGGTGTCTGTCCTCTCGCCTTGCCAACTAACTAGGACTACGGATGCTTCCCAACGTTTCGCCGTCAACTACGGCTTCATCAGGGGAACTGTGTTATGGCAGCACTTGGACCAGGCACAACGGAAGGCGTGTCACTTTCAAGTTAGGTTTAGGGTTAGCGGGCAGTTTTGTGCTTAGGTACTCATTTCTAGAGTTTAGTTTCACGAGAAGCTGCCACTTTTATTTGGCCCACGCCTTGAGTTGGTGTCTGTCCTCTCGCCTTGCCAACTAACTAGGACTACGGATGCTTCCCAACGTTTCGCCGTCAACTACGGCTTCATCAGGGGAACTGTGTTATGGCAGCACTTGGACCAGGCACAACGGAAGGCGTGTCACTTTCAAGTTAGGTTTAGGGTTAGCGGGCAGTTTTGTGCTTAGGTACTCATTTCTAGAGTTTAGTTTCACGAGAAGCTGCCACTTTTATTTGGCCCACGCCTTGAGTTGGTGTCTGTCCTCTCGCCTTGCCAACTAACTAGGACTACGGATGCTTCCCAACGTTTCGCCGTCAACTACGGCTTCATCAGGGGAACTGTGTTATGGCAGCACTTGGACCAGGCACAACGGAAGGCGTGTCACTTTCAAGTTAGGTTTAGGGTTAGCGGGCAGTTTTGTGCTTAGGTACTCATTTCTAGAGTTTAGTTTCACGAGAAGCTGCCACTTTTATTTGGCCCACGCCTTGAGTTGGTGTCTGTCCTCTCGCCTTGCCAACTAACTAGGACTACGGATGCTTCCCAACGTTTCGCCGTCAACTACGGCTTCATCAGGGGAACTGTGTTATGGCAGCACTTGGACCAGGCACAACGGAAGGCGTGTCACTTTCAAGTTAGGTTTAGGGTTAGCGGGCAGTTTTGTGCTTAGGTACTCATTTCTAGAGTTTAGTTTCACGAGAAGCTGCCACTTTTATTTGGCCCACGCCTTGAGTTGGTGTCTGTCCTCTCGCCTTGCCAACTAACTAGGACTACGGATGCTTCCCAACGTTTCGCCGTCAACTACGGCTTCATCAGGGGAACTGTGTTATGGCAGCACTTGGACCAGGCACAACGGAAGGCGTGTCACTTTCAAGTTAGGTTTAGGGTTAGCGGGCAGTTTTGTGCTTAGGTACTCATTTCTAGAGTTTAGTTTCACGAGAAGCTGCCACTTTTATTTGGCCCACGCCTTGAGTTGGTGTCTGTCCTCTCGCCTTGCCAACTAACTAGGACTACGGATGCTTCCCAACGTTTCGCCGTCAACTACGGCTTCATCAGGGGAACTGTGTTATGGCAGCACTTGGACCAGGCACAACGGAAGGCGTGTCACTTTCAAGTTAGGTTTAGGGTTAGCGGGCAGTTTTGTGCTTAGGTACTCATTTCTAGAGTTTAGTTTCACGAGAAGCTGCCACTTTTATTTGGCCCACGCCTTGAGTTGGTGTCTGTCCTCTCGCCTTGCCAACTAACTAGGACTACGGATGCTTCCCAACGTTTCGCCGTCAACTACGGCTTCATCAGGGGAACTGTGTTATGGCAGCACTTGGACCAGGCACAACGGAAGGCGTGTCACTTTCAAGTTAGGTTTAGGGTTAGCGGGCAGTTTTGTGCTTAGGTACTCATTTCTAGAGTTTAGTTTCACGAGAAGCTGCCACTTTTATTTGGCCCACGCCTTGAGTTGGTGTCTGTCCTCTCGCCTTGCCAACTAACTAGGACTACGGATGCTTCCCAACGTTTCGCCGTCAACTACGGCTTCATCAGGGGAACTGTGTTATGGCAGCACTTGGACCAGGCACAACGGAAGGCGTGTCACTTTCAAGTTAGGTTTAGGGTTAGCGGGCAGTTTTGTGCTTAGGTACTCATTTCTAGAGTTTAGTTTCACGAGAAGCTGCCACTTTTATTTGGCCCACGCCTTGAGTTGGTGTCTGTCCTCTCGCCTTGCCAACTAACTAGGACTACGGATGCTTCCCAACGTTTCGCCGTCAACTACGGCTTCATCAGGGGAACTGTGTTATGGCAGCACTTGGACCAGGCACAACGGAAGGCGTGTCACTTTCAAGTTAGGTTTAGGGTTAGCGGGCAGTTTTGTGCTTAGGTACTCATTTCTAGAGTTTAGTTTCACGAGAAGCTGCCACTTTTATTTGGCCCACGCCTTGAGTTGGTGTCTGTCCTCTCGCCTTGCCAACTAACTAGGACTACGGATGCTTCCCAACGTTTCGCCGTCAACTACGGCTTCATCAGGGGAACTGTGTTATGGCAGCACTTGGACCAGGCACAACGGAAGGCGTGTCACTTTCAAGTTAGGTTTAGGGTTAGCGGGCAGTTTTGTGCTTAGGTACTCATTTCTAGAGTTTAGTTTCACGAGAAGCTGCCACTTTTATTTGGCCCACGCCTTGAGTTGGTGTCTGTCCTCTCGCCTTGCCAACTAACTAGGACTACGGATGCTTCCCAACGTTTCGCCGTCAACTACGGCTTCATCAGGGGAACTGTGTTATGGCAGCACTTGGACCAGGCACAACGGAAGGCGTGTCACTTTCAAGTTAGGTTTAGGGTTAGCGGGCAGTTTTGTGCTTAGGTACTCATTTCTAGAGTTTAGTTTCACGAGAAGCTGCCACTTTTATTTGGCCCACGCCTTGAGTTGGTGTCTGTCCTCTCGCCTTGCCAACTAACTAGGACTACGGATGCTTCCCAACGTTTCGCCGTCAACTACGGCTTCATCAGGGGAACTGTGTTATGGCAGCACTTGGACCAGGCACAACGGAAGGCGTGTCACTTTCAAGTTAGGTTTAGGGTTAGCGGGCAGTTTTGTGCTTAGGTACTCATTTCTAGAGTTTAGTTTCACGAGAAGCTGCCACTTTTATTTGGCCCACGCCTTGAGTTGGTGTCTGTCCTCTCGCCTTGCCAACTAACTAGGACTACGGATGCTTCCCAACGTTTCGCCGTCAACTACGGCTTCATCAGGGGAACTGTGTTATGGCAGCACTTGGACCAGGCACAACGGAAGGCGTGTCACTTTCAAGTTAGGTTTAGGGTTAGCGGGCAGTTTTGTGCTTAGGTACTCATTTCTAGAGTTTAGTTTCACGAGAAGCTGCCACTTTTATTTGGCCCACGCCTTGAGTTGGTGTCTGTCCTCTCGCCTTGCCAACTAACTAGGACTACGGATGCTTCCCAACGTTTCGCCGTCAACTACGGCTTCATCAGGGGAACTGTGTTATGGCAGCACTTGGACCAGGCACAACGGAAGGCGTGTCACTTTCAAGTTAGGTTTAGGGTTAGCGGGCAGTTTTGTGCTTAGGTACTCATTTCTAGAGTTTAGTTTCACGAGAAGCTGCCACTTTTATTTGGCCCACGCCTTGAGTTGGTGTCTGTCCTCTCGCCTTGCCAACTAACTAGGACTACGGATGCTTCCCAACGTTTCGCCGTCAACTACGGCTTCATCAGGGGAACTGTGTTATGGCAGCACTTGGACCAGGCACAACGGAAGGCGTGTCACTTTCAAGTTAGGTTTAGGGTTAGCGGGCAGTTTTGTGCTTAGGTACTCATTTCTAGAGTTTAGTTTCACGAGAAGCTGCCACTTTTATTTGGCCCACGCCTTGAGTTGGTGTCTGTCCTCTCGCCTTGCCAACTAACTAGGACTACGGATGCTTCCCAACGTTTCGCCGTCAACTACGGCTTCATCAGGGGAACTGTGTTATGGCAGCACTTGGACCAGGCACAACGGAAGGCGTGTCACTTTCAAGTTAGGTTTAGGGTTAGCGGGCAGTTTTGTGC
>NC_090393.1:2500-42500 GCF_036365525.1 Heterodontus francisci | reverse complement strand
GTTAGGTTTAGGGTTACGTGTTGGAGTTGGGGCGTTAGGCTTTGGAATTAAGCCTTCTGGTTGGGTCTGGATCCAGGGGTAAGTGTTACATTGATGTTATGGGGGGGTTTGGGCTAGGGTTGGGGCTGGGGTCCGGCCATTGGTTTTGGGGTTAGATTTTAGGGTCCTGGATGGGTCTGGGGCGGGGGTTACGTGAGTGTTGTGGGGATTGGGGTTAGGGCTAGGGTTAGGGCACCAATTTTCTTTGGGTAGATGGGCTACTTCTAAGGCTGGTGTTATTATCCGAGATGGTTGTGGATGGTGTGCTGTGTTCCCATGGATTCGGGATATGTGGAGTTCAGGATTGTTTTGGATGTGTTACGTTTTAAGTATGGGTGAAGAAATATTTGCTGTCCTACATTTGGTTCAGACCCTTTGGTAACTGGGTTTGTAATGTTAAGATCCACCATCTCTCTTTCCTTTTCCTTTGTATTGGTGTCCAATTCAAGTTAGTTTCAAGCCCCATGATTTCCAGGGACTGAATTCCATGTTGCATAAAATGTCTGGTTATCGCCTTGTCTTCCTTCCCTGTCCGGATGGAACTAAGGTGTCCCGTAAATCTAGTTCTTAAAGTGTTCCCTGTTTCCCCGATATATAAAATGTGGCACTGTTTACATCGAATTGCATAGACTACATTTTGTTGCTCGCATGTAATTCTTTGCTTTATTAAAGCGGTTTTTCCTGTGTTCTCGTTTTGTAAGATTTTTAAGACCTTTAGGTGTTTACATGTTCCACATTGTCTGTCACCGCAATTTGGTACGGTTTGTGCCTTTACGCTACTGGTGACCAATAGGTCTTTTAGGTTTTTGCCTCTTTTGAAAGCTGATGTTATGCTATATTGGCTCAGTGAGTTAACATCCCCTTTTAACTTTTCAAAATGGTTTCTCACTACCCTATTTATCTGTTGAGTTGTTGCGCCGTATGTTGTAACAAGTGGTAGTCTTGTAGTTGGCCTATACCGTGGCTGTGGGTTCTCCATCTCCCTCAGGAAATTGGACTTGATATGTCTGAGGAATCTCTTTGTGTACCCCCTCCGTCTCAGTGCGGTGAAAAGGGTGGTGACCGCTTTGTTGAAATCTTCTAGTTTTGTGGATATGCGGTGGAACCGCATGAGTTGTGACTTTACCAGTCCCCTAAAGATGTGCCTGGGATGATGGCTTTTAGTGTGCAGGAGTGTATGTGTGTCAGTTACTTTGAAGAATACCTTTGTTGCTAATTTGTGACTGTTGTTCTCTAGTGGCAACTTAAAAACTGTAGTGTCGAGAAAGTCAATGCTTTCCTTGTGTGTTGTGGCTTTAATTTTAATGGAGGGGTGATGATTATTGAGAGTGTTGATGAAATCTTCTAATTCTGATTCTGTGTGGGTCCAAACCCCCCATATATCATCCAAGTACCTATAATAGCACATTGGGCGCTTGGGACACTTTTTGAAGACACTCTCCTCCCAGTCTGCCATGTAAATGTTTGCATAGGCCGGGGCAAACTTTTTACCCATAGCTGTGCCCTTAATTTGGAGGTACGATTCCCCATCGAATTCAAAGTCATTTTTTGTTAAACCCAGATGTAGTAGCTGAATTATAGCTTCATCTGGTCTTTTAGGGTGGGGAAATTTAGCAAGGGCATTTTTAACTGCCTGTATACCTCTGTTTGTTTCTATATTTGTATATAGGCTTTCGATGTCCATGGTAAAAAGAAGGGCATTAGGGGGTACGGTCAATGAGTTAACTATTTCTGTGAAGTGATATGTGTCCTTGATATAACTGGGATGTTTCTGGGCCAAGGGGTTCAGGAATGAATCAATGTATTCAGCTACCCTGTAGGATTCACTGCCACAGTCTGACACAATGGGTCTTCCCGGTGGTATCTCCCCTGGAATTGTCCATGTATCTGGATGTTTATGTATTTTGGGCAGTATGTAAAACTTTCTGGGCCGCGGTTGTTCCCCTCTCAGGTATTCAACCTGTTTCTGTTTAATAAATTTAGACTTATGGAGTCGTTCTAATATATTGTCAATCTCTTTTTGTGTTTCCTGAAAGATGGGTTTTGTTAATTTAATGTAGTGGTCCGTGTTATTTAATTGTCTGTGTGCTTCAAACAGGTACTGTTGTTTGTCCATGAGAACTATACTACTGCCCTTATCTGCTGGTTTTATAACTATGTTCGGGTTAGTTTTTAATTCCCTAATCGCCTGCCTTTCTCTTCTGGTGAGATTCTGTTTATCTTTTAATATGGGGATTTTTTCTATTTCCTTTTGAGTTACTCTCATAAAATTTACTATCTCTGGGTGTATTTCAGTGTCTTCTGGGGTCCAGTCCGATGACGGCATGAAGGGTTGTTTGTCTGTAATTGAGTCCCTAAAGTAATCTGTGAGTTTAATTCTTCTGTAAAAGCTTTCTAAGTCATTCTGAATCTGCTTTTTACATGGCTTTGTGACCGGCACAAATGTAAGACCCTTGTTTAGGACCCCTTTCTGTGTTTCTGTAGGGGTAAAGAGTTTGGAAATATTGACAATAGTTTCTCCTAAGTTAAGGCACCGCTTTTCTAGGGTTGCAGTACTATTTAGTTTAAATGTTTCATCCATTTATTGATCATGATCAGTGCCGTGTTCTCCGTCCAGTGAATGTGATCCCTGCTTACCCTGAAGGACCTGGCAGCTATGGCTGGTATGTAAGATTGGGTTTTAATGAATTGATTTAACTGACGGATTGTATCCTTTTCCCCTTCTGGGAGTGATTGGCTGAAATTTATTTCGGGCACCCAAATCTGTGCATTAGGGAATTTAGTTTTAGCCACTTTTAGGAGAATTTGTAGTTGCTTAATTGCAGTCAGTGGTCTTTGCGTGCGGTGGTTAATGCCAATTGCCAGCACCACTTTCTTAATTTCTGGGGAAGGTTGTAACTTGTTTAGGACAGCCGTGGCATGAATGAATTTAGCTCCTGGAAAGCTGTCAATTTGTGTGATTGAGTTTGGGCAGCTTTTTATTTGGGAGAGATTAGAGTCCCCCATGATCAAGATTGGTTTAACAGGTTTGAGTTGCCAATTTCTGTTTTTCTGGCAAGTATTAGGATGCCTTGTCACTGGCTGTGGATTGTCCCTATCAGTGTCAGATTCAGAATGGTCGTCACTCTGTCCTTGTAGCGGGGGTGAGCGTGTCGTCACCGTCTCGGGGTCCACCCTGACAGGCGCAGGGCCTGCGGATGCAATCACAGAATTTGTCTGTGAGGTCGAGGATGTCGCCTGAGTTCGGCTCCTGCTTTGCCTCTGTGGTGGGGGTGTCCCTGTAGCCCTAGGGTGTACACTCGTAGGGGAGGGGTTCATCTGTCCAGTGGAGGGGGCCGTTGTGGAAGTCGAGGCTGTCGGCTCATTCCGGCCTTCTCTCTGTCTTTGCGGGAGGGGTTCACGTACCACTGTAATGTCGGGGTACCAATTAACTAAGGGGGTTGGCAGTGGAGTTGGAGAGGTTGGCCTGGTTTGGTCCTGTCTCTGTGGCACGGGCTGTTCTTCTACCACGGTCTGAGGGAAGCAATGTGTGGGGGAGCGACTCGTCGATGGTCTGGGGGGGTGGGGAGGGGGATGGCTCGGTCTGGTGGAGGTTGGGACTCGGTGTGTGCGATTAGTCATAGTCCGGTTCGGTATAGCCAGCTGTCGGTCGTTCCCCTCGCTCTGCCGAGGCCTTTGAGGCTCGGACTCTTGGGAAGCAGGCATGATGTCGAGGTTCAAGGTGGTGGCCACATTGGAGGTCCGGGTACCCGGTCTATGGGGCAAGGCAGTCCTGGTCTGTGGGCTGACCTGCTGTCCTGTGTTTTTCCGTGTGGCCAGATGCCGGATGTGTTTTCTTACCACATCCATTGTTTGAGCTTTGAATCTGTTCTTAAGATTCTTTTTATTCCAATTTATTGCTTTGGCAATGGCTTCCTGGAGCCGGTCAGTAATTTCTGTTGTTTGCCAGTCATCATCCAATTTCTTGAGGTTAATTTGGTAATGCTCAATTAGAATTTGTCTTGTTTGTTTTGCCCAGTTTTCTGAATTTAAAGCCAATTTTCTCAGCGTTTCCCGTGATGGGTTTGCTGGCTTTATAAAAAATGTTAATTTATCTGATTGTCTTATAATGCCTTTAGGAGGCTCCCTTTGGCTCTCTAGTAACACTAAATGGTGAATCGTCTGGGCTATTTTATAAATCAATCTAACCGTTGTAGCAAAACTATCTCTAATTAAATTACCTCTACCTACTGGAACCGTGTGCGCGTAATTCCTGCGTGGTGGGAAAGGCCCACGTTTTCTTTGTGTATTCCGTTGCATTGTCTGGGTGTAAAATGTGCAAGAAAAGTTACTGTGGGATGTCCCCTCGTAACAATACTCTACCGCACTAAGGTTCTCCGGTGTCCCGAAGTCCCTCTGCCCGGTCGCTCCTTCTCTCTCTCCTTCTCTCTCTCCTTCCCCAGGGAGGTTCTCCGGCGTCCCGAAGTCCCTCTACCTGGTCGCTCCCTCTCTCTCTCCTTCTCCGGGAAGGTTCTCCGGTTTCCCGAAGTCCCTCTACCCAGTCAATCCTTCTCTCTCCCTTTCTCTCTCTCTCTCTCTCTCTCTCTCTCTCCAACCTGTGGAAAAAAATTCTCTTTGACTCAATGAGTATTCCGGCTAGGAATAGTTTTTCCCGACGTTTCGCTGTTACTCCAGCTTCCTCAGGGGAAAATGGCCGATTCGTTGCAAAATCTGTTGGATAAATGTGAGTGAGCTGGCTGACCCCTCCCATGTTGAATGTGATTGGTTGGAAAAGTCTCCTTGTCCTGAAACAATTGGGCTGTTTTTAAAAAAATTAAATTGACCCAATGGGAAGTGTGGTCTGTGCATTGAGCCCCTGCAAAAAAACATCCTGGTTACCATGGTAGCAGAGCCCCACCACATTGGGTTTACCTTGTGCTCCACAACCTCTGCAAAAAAAACCAGTCCTGAAACAAAGGGGAACAATTAGGCTGCTTTTAAATTTAATTTTAATTGACCCACTGGGTTTGAAACAATTGCACCTTTTTAAAGTTTTTTTAAGTTTTTAAAGTTTAAATTTAAATGGTCCCATGGGAAGCCCGATCTGTGCATTTGTGGCCCTGCAAAATAACCTGTTTGCCGTGGTAACAGAGCCCTACCCCATGCTGGGTCACCCCAAGTCCATCAAAAGCAAACAAACAGTAAAATCACCCAGTCCTGGGACATTAATGGGTTGCTTTAGCTCCCCAGTGCCACTGTGTGGTAGGTCTTTGTAACAGCAATACATTTATATTCTAAATTTAAAATGCAGAAGTAAGGAGGGATTTAATGATAATTAATGTTAACCTGCCTATCTAAGAGGGGGGATTTAATTATAATTAAAACTGACCTGTCTATCTAAGAGGTCCGTAACCCTACCCCCATTACACTCGGGTGTTAATTTAAAACTTTGGTTTATTTGTTACATAATTATTTGGGAATGGAATGGGAATTGGATGTATTCCTGGGGGTGAAGGGCCCGCAAGTTTGGTATTGGGGTGTGAGCTTAGGCACGACTGTTCCCCAGTAGAGACCATGGCAGCACAGGCCAGATGGCCTTGAAAGTGCAGAATTTAATTTTCTTATGTCTTGTTTAATGGCACGCGCCATTTCTGTGTATCGACCAGCTGAACTTGGATTCTGTTGCCTGTAAGGCATTTATTTTTGGCACTGCTTGGACAGTCACAACGGACGGCGTGTCACTTTAAAGTTAGGGTAGGGTGAATGGGCAGTAGGGGTGGGAAAGCCTCCCCTCTTGTGTTTATATACTCATTTCTTGAGTTTAATTTCACGAGCAGCTGCCACTTTTATTCGGCTCACGCCTTAAGTTAGTGTCCATCCATGTCCGCTTGCCTTTCCAGCTCGGATTATCAGTGGGATTGCAATGAATAGCATGTGCTATTAATTTTGCAATGAGTATATCGAATTGAAGGATCAGTCGTGTCTAAGGGCTGGACAAAGTTTGGATTTTAGGGCGGGAGCCATCAAGAAGATTCAGAAGTTCGGTCGGGGGTGGGGGTGTTTTGGGTAGGTTAGGAATAGGTGGGGGGTGGTTGGGGAAGTTTGGTCGATTAGGACTAGGGTTAGCTTTGGTTTAGGGTTCGGTCTGGGGGGGTTTTAGACTTAGGATTGGGGGGATTTTAGGGTAGGGGTTAGGCGTTAGGGTTAGGCGTTAGGGTTAGGGTAGGGGTTAGGTGCTAGGCGTTAGGGTTAGGGTAGGCGTTAGGGTTAGGTGCTAGGCGTTAGGGTTAGGGTGGGTGTTAGGGTTAGGCGTTAGGGTTAGGTTTAGGCGTTAGGTTTAGGCGTTAGGTTTAGGCGTTAGGTTTAGGCGTTAGGTTTAGGCGTTAGGTTTAGGCGTTAGGTTTAGGCGTTAGGTTTAGGCTGGGGGTTAGGCGTTAGGGTTAGGTGCTAGGCATTAGGGTTAGGTGCTAGGCATTAGGGTTAGGTGCTAGGCATTAGGGTTAGGTGCTAGGCATTAGGGTTAGGTGCTAGGCATTAGGGTTAGGTGCTAGGCATTAGGGTTAGGTGCTAGGCTTTAGGGTTAGGCGTTAGGGTTAGGCGCTAGGGTTAGGCGCTAGGGTTAGGCGCTAGGGTTAGGCGCTAGGGTTAGGCGCTAGGGTTAGGCGCTAGGGTTAGGCGCTAGGGTTAGGCGCTAGGGTTAGGCGCTAGGGTTAGGCGCTAGGCGTTAGGGTTAGGCGTTAGGGTTAGGGTTAGGCGCTAGGCATTAGGGTTAGGGTAGGTGTTGGGGTTAGGGTAGGTGTTGGGGTTAGGGTAGGTGTTAGGGTTAGGGTAGGTGTTAGGGTTAGGGTTAGGCGTTGGGGTTAGGCGTTAGGGTAGGGTTAGGGTTAGGTGCTAGGCGTTAGGGTTAGGCGTTAGGGTTGGGGTGGGTGTTAGGGTGGGTGTTAGGGTTAGGTGCTAGGCATTAGGGTTAGGTGCTAGGCTTTAGGGTTAGGTGCTAGGCTTTAGGGTTAGGGTACACGTTAGGGTTAGGCGTTGGGGTTAGGTTAGGCGTTAGGGTAGGTGTTAGGGTTAGGCGTTAGGGTAGGGTTAGGGTTAGGTGCTAGGCGTTAGGGTTAGGCGTTAGGGTTAGGGTTAGGCGTTAGGGTTAGGCGTTAGGGTTAGGGTGGGTGTTAGGGTTAGGCGTTAGGGTAGGCGTTAGGGTTAGGCGTTAGGGTAGGGTTAGGGTTAGGTGCTAGGCGTTAGGTGCTAGGCGTTAGGTGCTAGGCGTTAGGTGCTAGGCGTTAGGTGCTAGGCGTTAGGGTTAGGCGTTAGGGTTAGGCGTTAGGGTTAGGCGTTAGGGTTAGGCGTTAGGGTTAGGCGCTAGGCGTTAGGGTTCGGCGTTAGGGTTCGGCGTTGGGGTTGGGCGTTGGGGTTGGGCGTTGGGGTTGGGCGTTGGGGTTGGGCGTTGGGGTTGGGCGTTGGGGTTGGGCGTTGGGGTTGGGCGTTGGGGTTGGGCGTTGGGGTTGGGCGTTAGGGTTACGCATTAGGTTTGGGGGTTAGAGTTAGTGTTGGGCGTTCGGGCTGGAGTTACGTGTTGGAGTTAGGTTTAGGGTTACGTGTTGGAGTTGGGGCGTTAGGCTTTGGAATTAAGCCTTCTGGTTGGGTCTGGATCCAGGGGTAAGTGTTACATTGATGTTATGGGGGGGTTTGGGCTAGGGTTGGGGCTGGGGTCCGGCCATTGGTTTTGGGGTTAGATTTTAGGGTCCTGGATGGGTCTGGGGCGGGGGTTACGTGAGTGTTGTGGGGATTGGGGTTAGGGCTAGGGTTAGGGCACCAATTTTCTTTGGGTAGATGGGCTACTTCTAAGGCTGGTGTTATTATCCGAGATGGTTGTGGATGGTGTGCTGTGTTCCCATGGATTCGGGATATGTGGAGTTCAGGATTGTTTTGGATGTGTTACGTTTTAAGTATGGGTGAAGAAATATTTGCTGTCCTACATTTGGTTCAGACCCTTTGGTAACTGGGTTTGTAATGTTAAGATCCACCATCTCTCTTTCCTTTTCCTTTGTATTGGTGTCCAATTCAAGTTAGTTTCAAGCCCCATGATTTCCAGGGACTGAATTCCATGTTGCATAAAATGTCTGGTTATCGCCTTGTCTTCCTTCCCTGTCCGGATGGAACTAAGGTGTCCCGTAAATCTAGTTCTTAAAGTGTTCCCTGTTTCCCCGATATATAAAATGTGGCACTGTTTACATCGAATTGCATAGACTACATTTTGTTGCTCGCATGTAATTCTTTGCTTTATTAAAGCGGTTTTTCCTGTGTTCTCGTTTTGTAAGATTTTTAAGACCTTTAGGTGTTTACATGTTCCACATTGTCTGTCACCGCAATTTGGTACGGTTTGTGCCTTTACGCTACTGGTGACCAATAGGTCTTTTAGGTTTTTGCCTCTTTTGAAAGCTGATGTTATGCTATATTGGCTCAGTGAGTTAACATCCCCTTTTAACTTTTCAAAATGGTTTCTCACTACCCTATTTATCTGTTGAGTTGTTGCGCCGTATGTTGTAACAAGTGGTAGTCTTGTAGTTGGCCTATACCGTGGCTGTGGGTTCTCCATCTCCCTCAGGAAATTGGACTTGATATGTCTGAGGAATCTCTTTGTGTACCCCCTCCGTCTCAGTGCGGTGAAAAGGGTGGTGACCGCTTTGTTGAAATCTTCTAGTTTTGTGGATATGCGGTGGAACCGCATGAGTTGTGACTTTACCAGTCCCCTAAAGATGTGCCTGGGATGATGGCTTTTAGTGTGCAGGAGTGTATGTGTGTCAGTTACTTTGAAGAATACCTTTGTTGCTAATTTGTGACTGTTGTTCTCTAGTGGCAACTTAAAAACTGTAGTGTCGAGAAAGTCAATGCTTTCCTTGTGTGTTGTGGCTTTAATTTTAATGGAGGGGTGATGATTATTGAGAGTGTTGATGAAATCTTCTAATTCTGATTCTGTGTGGGTCCAAACCCCCCATATATCATCCAAGTACCTATAATAGCACATTGGGCGCTTGGGACACTTTTTGAAGACACTCTCCTCCCAGTCTGCCATGTAAATGTTTGCATAGGCCGGGGCAAACTTTTTACCCATAGCTGTGCCCTTAATTTGGAGGTACGATTCCCCATCGAATTCAAAGTCATTTTTTGTTAAACCCAGATGTAGTAGCTGAATTATAGCTTCATCTGGTCTTTTAGGGTGGGGAAATTTAGCAAGGGCATTTTTAACTGCCTGTATACCTCTGTTTGTTTCTATATTTGTATATAGGCTTTCGATGTCCATGGTAAAAAGAAGGGCATTAGGGGGTACGGTCAATGAGTTAACTATTTCTGTGAAGTGATATGTGTCCTTGATATAACTGGGATGTTTCTGGGCCAAGGGGTTCAGGAATGAATCAATGTATTCAGCTACCCTGTAGGATTCACTGCCACAGTCTGACACAATGGGTCTTCCCGGTGGTATCTCCCCTGGAATTGTCCATGTATCTGGATGTTTATGTATTTTGGGCAGTATGTAAAACTTTCTGGGCCGCGGTTGTTCCCCTCTCAGGTATTCAACCTGTTTCTGTTTAATAAATTTAGACTTATGGAGTCGTTCTAATATATTGTCAATCTCTTTTTGTGTTTCCTGAAAGATGGGTTTTGTTAATTTAATGTAGTGGTCCGTGTTATTTAATTGTCTGTGTGCTTCAAACAGGTACTGTTGTTTGTCCATGAGAACTATACTACTGCCCTTATCTGCTGGTTTTATAACTATGTTCGGGTTAGTTTTTAATTCCCTAATCGCCTGCCTTTCTCTTCTGGTGAGATTCTGTTTATCTTTTAATATGGGGATTTTTTCTATTTCCTTTTGAGTTACTCTCATAAAATTTACTATCTCTGGGTGTATTTCAGTGTCTTCTGGGGTCCAGTCCGATGACGGCATGAAGGGTTGTTTGTCTGTAATTGAGTCCCTAAAGTAATCTGTGAGTTTAATTCTTCTGTAAAAGCTTTCTAAGTCATTCTGAATCTGCTTTTTACATGGCTTTGTGACCGGCACAAATGTAAGACCCTTGTTTAGGACCCCTTTCTGTGTTTCTGTAGGGGTAAAGAGTTTGGAAATATTGACAATAGTTTCTCCTAAGTTAAGGCACCGCTTTTCTAGGGTTGCAGTACTATTTAGTTTAAATGTTTCATCCATTTATTGATCATGATCAGTGCCGTGTTCTCCGTCCAGTGAATGTGATCCCTGCTTACCCTGAAGGACCTGGCAGCTATGGCTGGTATGTAAGATTGGGTTTTAATGAATTGATTTAACTGACGGATTGTATCCTTTTCCCCTTCTGGGAGTGATTGGCTGAAATTTATTTCGGGCACCCAAATCTGTGCATTAGGGAATTTAGTTTTAGCCACTTTTAGGAGAATTTGTAGTTGCTTAATTGCAGTCAGTGGTCTTTGCGTGCGGTGGTTAATGCCAATTGCCAGCACCACTTTCTTAATTTCTGGGGAAGGTTGTAACTTGTTTAGGACAGCCGTGGCATGAATGAATTTAGCTCCTGGAAAGCTGTCAATTTGTGTGATTGAGTTTGGGCAGCTTTTTATTTGGGAGAGATTAGAGTCCCCCATGATCAAGATTGGTTTAACAGGTTTGAGTTGCCAATTTCTGTTTTTCTGGCAAGTATTAGGATGCCTTGTCACTGGCTGTGGATTGTCCCTATCAGTGTCAGATTCAGAATGGTCGTCACTCTGTCCTTGTAGCGGGGGTGAGCGTGTCGTCACCGTCTCGGGGTCCACCCTGACAGGCGCAGGGCCTGCGGATGCAATCACAGAATTTGTCTGTGAGGTCGAGGATGTCGCCTGAGTTCGGCTCCTGCTTTGCCTCTGTGGTGGGGGTGTCCCTGTAGCCCTAGGGTGTACACTCGTAGGGGAGGGGTTCATCTGTCCAGTGGAGGGGGCCGTTGTGGAAGTCGAGGCTGTCGGCTCATTCCGGCCTTCTCTCTGTCTTTGCGGGAGGGGTTCACGTACCACTGTAATGTCGGGGTACCAATTAACTAAGGGGGTTGGCAGTGGAGTTGGAGAGGTTGGCCTGGTTTGGTCCTGTCTCTGTGGCACGGGCTGTTCTTCTACCACGGTCTGAGGGAAGCAATGTGTGGGGGAGCGACTCGTCGATGGTCTGGGGGGGTGGGGAGGGGGATGGCTCGGTCTGGTGGAGGTTGGGACTCGGTGTGTGCGATTAGTCATAGTCCGGTTCGGTATAGCCAGCTGTCGGTCGTTCCCCTCGCTCTGCCGAGGCCTTTGAGGCTCGGACTCTTGGGAAGCAGGCATGATGTCGAGGTTCAAGGTGGTGGCCACATTGGAGGTCCGGGTACCCGGTCTATGGGGCAAGGCAGTCCTGGTCTGTGGGCTGACCTGCTGTCCTGTGTTTTTCCGTGTGGCCAGATGCCGGATGTGTTTTCTTACCACATCCATTGTTTGAGCTTTGAATCTGTTCTTAAGATTCTTTTTATTCCAATTTATTGCTTTGGCAATGGCTTCCTGGAGCCGGTCAGTAATTTCTGTTGTTTGCCAGTCATCATCCAATTTCTTGAGGTTAATTTGGTAATGCTCAATTAGAATTTGTCTTGTTTGTTTTGCCCAGTTTTCTGAATTTAAAGCCAATTTTCTCAGCGTTTCCCGTGATGGGTTTGCTGGCTTTATAAAAAATGTTAATTTATCTGATTGTCTTATAATGCCTTTAGGAGGCTCCCTTTGGCTCTCTAGTAACACTAAATGGTGAATCGTCTGGGCTATTTTATAAATCAATCTAACCGTTGTAGCAAAACTATCTCTAATTAAATTACCTCTACCTACTGGAACCGTGTGCGCGTAATTCCTGCGTGGTGGGAAAGGCCCACGTTTTCTTTGTGTATTCCGTTGCATTGTCTGGGTGTAAAATGTGCAAGAAAAGTTACTGTGGGATGTCCCCTCGTAACAATACTCTACCGCACTAAGGTTCTCCGGTGTCCCGAAGTCCCTCTGCCCGGTCGCTCCTTCTCTCTCTCCTTCTCTCTCTCCTTCCCCAGGGAGGTTCTCCGGCGTCCCGAAGTCCCTCTACCTGGTCGCTCCCTCTCTCTCTCCTTCTCCGGGAAGGTTCTCCGGTTTCCCGAAGTCCCTCTACCCAGTCAATCCTTCTCTCTCCCTTTCTCTCTCTCTCTCTCTCTCTCTCTCTCTCTCTCCAACCTGTGGAAAAAAATTCTCTTTGACTCAATGAGTATTCCGGCTAGGAATAGTTTTTCCCGACGTTTCGCTGTTACTCCAGCTTCCTCAGGGGAAAATGGCCGATTCGTTGCAAAATCTGTTGGATAAATGTGAGTGAGCTGGCTGACCCCTCCCATGTTGAATGTGATTGGTTGGAAAAGTCTCCTTGTCCTGAAACAATTGGGCTGTTTTTAAAAAAATTAAATTGACCCAATGGGAAGTGTGGTCTGTGCATTGAGCCCCTGCAAAAAAACATCCTGGTTACCATGGTAGCAGAGCCCCACCACATTGGGTTTACCTTGTGCTCCACAACCTCTGCAAAAAAAACCAGTCCTGAAACAAAGGGGAACAATTAGGCTGCTTTTAAATTTAATTTTAATTGACCCACTGGGTTTGAAACAATTGCACCTTTTTAAAGTTTTTTTAAGTTTTTAAAGTTTAAATTTAAATGGTCCCATGGGAAGCCCGATCTGTGCATTTGTGGCCCTGCAAAATAACCTGTTTGCCGTGGTAACAGAGCCCTACCCCATGCTGGGTCACCCCAAGTCCATCAAAAGCAAACAAACAGTAAAATCACCCAGTCCTGGGACATTAATGGGTTGCTTTAGCTCCCCAGCGCCACTGTGTGGTAGGTCTTTGTAACAGCAATACATTTATATTCTAAATTTAAAATGCAGAAGTAAGGAGGGATTTAATGATAATTAATGTTAACCTGCCTATCTAAGAGGGGGGATTTAATTATAATTAAAACTGACCTGTCTATCTAAGAGGTCCGTAACCCTACCCCCATTACACTCGGGTGTTAATTTAAAACTTTGGTTTATTTGTTACATAATTATTTGGGAATGGAATGGGAATTGGATGTATTCCTGGGGGTGAAGGGCCCGCAAGTTTGGTATTGGGGTGTGAGCTTAGGCACGACTGTTCCCCAGTAGAGACCATGGCAGCACAGGCCAGATGGCCTTGAAAGTGCAGAATTTAATTTTCTTATGTCTTGTTTAATGGCACGCGCCATTTCTGTGTATCGACCAGCTGAACTTGGATTCTGTTGCCTGTAAGGCATTTATTTTTGGCACTGCTTGGACAGTCACAACGGACGGCGTGTCACTTTAAAGTTAGGGTAGGGTGAATGGGCAGTAGGGGTGGGAAAGCCTCCCCTCTTGTGTTTATATACTCATTTCTTGAGTTTAATTTCACGAGCAGCTGCCACTTTTATTCGGCTCACGCCTTAAGTTAGTGTCCATCCATGTCCGCTTGCCTTTCCAGCTCGGATTATCAGTGGGATTGCAATGAATAGCATGTGCTATTAATTTTGCAATGAGTATATCGAATTGAAGGATCAGTCGTGTCTAAGGGCTGGACAAAGTTTGGATTTTAGGGCGGGAGCCATCAAGAAGATTCAGAAGTTCGGTCGGGGGTGGGGGTGTTTTGGGTAGGTTAGGAATAGGTGGGGGGTGGTTGGGGAAGTTTGGTCGATTAGGACTAGGGTTAGCTTTGGTTTAGGGTTCGGTCTGGGGGGGTTTTAGACTTAGGATTGGGGGGATTTTAGGGTAGGGGTTAGGCGTTAGGGTTAGGCGTTAGGGTTAGGGTAGGGGTTAGGTGCTAGGCGTTAGGGTTAGGGTAGGCGTTAGGGTTAGGTGCTAGGCGTTAGGGTTAGGGTGGGTGTTAGGGTTAGGCGTTAGGGTTAGGTTTAGGCGTTAGGTTTAGGCGTTAGGTTTAGGCGTTAGGTTTAGGCGTTAGGTTTAGGCGTTAGGTTTAGGCGTTAGGTTTAGGCGTTAGGTTTAGGCGTTAGGTTTAGGCTGGGGGTTAGGCGTTAGGGTTAGGTGCTAGGCATTAGGGTTAGGTGCTAGGCATTAGGGTTAGGTGCTAGGCATTAGGGTTAGGTGCTAGGCATTAGGGTTAGGTGCTAGGCATTAGGGTTAGGTGCTAGGCTTTAGGGTTAGGTGCTAGGCGCTAGGGTTAGGCGCTAGGGTTAGGCGCTAGGGTTAGGCGCTAGGGTTAGGCGCTAGGGTTAGGCGCTAGGGTTAGGCGCTAGGGTTAGGCGCTAGGGTTAGGCGCTAGGCGTTAGGGTTAGGCGTTAGGGTTAGGGTTAGGCGCTAGGCATTAGGGTTAGGGTAGGTGTTGGGGTTAGGGTAGGTGTTGGGGTTAGGGTAGGTGTTAGGGTTAGGGTAGGTGTTAGGGTTAGGGTTAGGCGTTGGGGTTAGGCGTTAGGGTAGGGTTAGGGTTAGGTGCTAGGCGTTAGGGTTAGGCGTTAGGGTTGGGGTGGGTGTTAGGGTGGGTGTTAGGGTTAGGTGCTAGGCATTAGGGTTAGGTGCTAGGCTTTAGGGTTAGGTGCTAGGCTTTAGGGTTAGGGTACACGTTAGGGTTAGGCGTTGGGGTTAGGTTAGGCGTTAGGGTAGGTGTTAGGGTTAGGCGTTAGGGTAGGGTTAGGGTTAGGTGCTAGGCGTTAGGGTTAGGCGTTAGGGTTAGGGTTAGGCGTTAGGGTTAGGCGTTAGGGTTAGGGTGGGTGTTAGGGTTAGGCGTTAGGGTAGGCGTTAGGGTTAGGCGTTAGGGTAGGGTTAGGGTTAGGTGCTAGGCGTTAGGTGCTAGGCGTTAGGTGCTAGGCGTTAGGTGCTAGGCGTTAGGTGCTAGGCGTTAGGGTTAGGCGTTAGGGTTAGGCGTTAGGGTTAGGCGTTAGGGTTAGGCGTTAGGGTTAGGCGCTAGGCGTTAGGGTTCGGCGTTAGGGTTCGGCGTTGGGGTTGGGCGTTGGGGTTGGGCGTTGGGGTTGGGCGTTGGGGTTGGGCGTTGGGGTTGGGCGTTGGGGTTGGGCGTTGGGGTTGGGCGTTGGGGTTGGGCGTTAGGGTTACGCATTAGGTTTGGGGGTTAGAGTTAGTGTTGGGCGTTCGGGCTGGAGTTACGTGTTGGAGTTAGGTTTAGGGTTACGTGTTGGAGTTGGGGCGTTAGGCTTTGGAATTAAGCCTTCTGGTTGGGTCTGGATCCAGGGGTAAGTGTTACATTGATGTTATGGGGGGGTTTGGGCTAGGGTTGGGGCTGGGGTCCGGCCATTGGTTTTGGGGTTAGATTTTAGGGTCCTGGATGGGTCTGGGGCGGGGGTTACGTGAGTGTTGTGGGGATTGGGGTTAGGGCTAGGGTTAGGGCACCAATTTTCTTTGGGTAGATGGGCTACTTCTAAGGCTGGTGTTATTATCCGAGATGGTTGTGGATGGTGTGCTGTGTTCCCATGGATTCGGGATATGTGGAGTTCAGGATTGTTTTGGATGTGTTACGTTTTAAGTATGGGTGAAGAAATATTTGCTGTCCTACATTTGGTTCAGACCCTTTGGTAACTGGGTTTGTAATGTTAAGATCCACCATCTCTCTTTCCTTTTCCTTTGTATTGGTGTCCAATTCAAGTTAGTTTCAAGCCCCATGATTTCCAGGGACTGAATTCCATGTTGCATAAAATGTCTGGTTATCGCCTTGTCTTCCTTCCCTGTCCGGATGGAACTAAGGTGTCCCGTAAATCTAGTTCTTAAAGTGTTCCCTGTTTCCCCGATATATAAAATGTGGCACTGTTTACATCGAATTGCATAGACTACATTTTGTTGCTCGCATGTAATTCTTTGCTTTATTAAAGCGGTTTTTCCTGTGTTCTCGTTTTGTAAGATTTTTAAGACCTTTAGGTGTTTACATGTTCCACATTGTCTGTCACCGCAATTTGGTACGGTTTGTGCCTTTACGCTACTGGTGACCAATAGGTCTTTTAGGTTTTTGCCTCTTTTGAAAGCTGATGTTATGCTATATTGGCTCAGTGAGTTAACATCCCCTTTTAACTTTTCAAAATGGTTTCTCACTACCCTATTTATCTGTTGAGTTGTTGCGCCGTATGTTGTAACAAGTGGTAGTCTTGTAGTTGGCCTATACCGTGGCTGTGGGTTCTCCATCTCCCTCAGGAAATTGGACTTGATATGTCTGAGGAATCTCTTTGTGTACCCCCTCCGTCTCAGTGCGGTGAAAAGGGTGGTGACCGCTTTGTTGAAATCTTCTAGTTTTGTGGATATGCGGTGGAACCGCATGAGTTGTGACTTTACCAGTCCCCTAAAGATGTGCCTGGGATGATGGCTTTTAGTGTGCAGGAGTGTATGTGTGTCAGTTACTTTGAAGAATACCTTTGTTGCTAATTTGTGACTGTTGTTCTCTAGTGGCAACTTAAAAACTGTAGTGTCGAGAAAGTCAATGCTTTCCTTGTGTGTTGTGGCTTTAATTTTAATGGAGGGGTGATGATTATTGAGAGTGTTGATGAAATCTTCTAATTCTGATTCTGTGTGGGTCCAAACCCCCCATATATCATCCAAGTACCTATAATAGCACATTGGGCGCTTGGGACACTTTTTGAAGACACTCTCCTCCCAGTCTGCCATGTAAATGTTTGCATAGGCCGGGGCAAACTTTTTACCCATAGCTGTGCCCTTAATTTGGAGGTACGATTCCCCATCGAATTCAAAGTCATTTTTTGTTAAACCCAGATGTAGTAGCTGAATTATAGCTTCATCTGGTCTTTTAGGGTGGGGAAATTTAGCAAGGGCATTTTTAACTGCCTGTATACCTCTGTTTGTTTCTATATTTGTATATAGGCTTTCGATGTCCATGGTAAAAAGAAGGGCATTAGGGGGTACGGTCAATGAGTTAACTATTTCTGTGAAGTGATATGTGTCCTTGATATAACTGGGATGTTTCTGGGCCAAGGGGTTCAGGAATGAATCAATGTATTCAGCTACCCTGTAGGATTCACTGCCACAGTCTGACACAATGGGTCTTCCCGGTGGTATCTCCCCTGGAATTGTCCATG
The DNA here is from genome assembly GCF_036365525.1 of Heterodontus francisci. NCBI lineage: Eukaryota > Metazoa > Chordata > Chondrichthyes > Heterodontiformes > Heterodontidae > Heterodontus > Heterodontus francisci. Next base: position 25,420 of record NC_090393.1, on the reverse strand, counting down.
TATCTGGATGTTTATGTATTTTGGGCAGTATGTAAAACTTTCTGGGCCGCGGTTGTTCCCCTCTCAGGTATTCAACCTGTTTCTGTTTAATAAATTTAGACTTATGGAGTCGTTCTAATATATTGTCAATCTCTTTTTGTGTTTCCTGAAAGATGGGTTTTGTTAATTTAATGTAGTGGTCCGTGTTATTTAATTGTCTGTGTGCTTCAAACAGGTACTGTTGTTTGTCCATGAGAACTATACTACTGCCCTTATCTGCTGGTTTTATAACTATGTTCGGGTTAGTTTTTAATTCCCTAATCGCCTGCCTTTCTCTTCTGGTGAGATTCTGTTTATCTTTTAATATGGGGATTTTTTCTATTTCCTTTTGAGTTACTCTCATAAAATTTACTATCTCTGGGTGTATTTCAGTGTCTTCTGGGGTCCAGTCCGATGACGGCATGAAGGGTTGTTTGTCTGTAATTGAGTCCCTAAAGTAATCTGTGAGTTTAATTCTTCTGTAAAAGCTTTCTAAGTCATTCTGAATCTGCTTTTTACATGGCTTTGTGACCGGCACAAATGTAAGACCCTTGTTTAGGACCCCTTTCTGTGTTTCTGTAGGGGTAAAGAGTTTGGAAATATTGACAATAGTTTCTCCTAAGTTAAGGCACCGCTTTTCTAGGGTTGCAGTACTATTTAGTTTAAATGTTTCATCCATTTATTGATCATGATCAGTGCCGTGTTCTCCGTCCAGTGAATGTGATCCCTGCTTACCCTGAAGGACCTGGCAGCTATGGCTGGTATGTAAGATTGGGTTTTAATGAATTGATTTAACTGACGGATTGTATCCTTTTCCCCTTCTGGGAGTGATTGGCTGAAATTTATTTCGGGCACCCAAATCTGTGCATTAGGGAATTTAGTTTTAGCCACTTTTAGGAGAATTTGTAGTTGCTTAATTGCAGTCAGTGGTCTTTGCGTGCGGTGGTTAATGCCAATTGCCAGCACCACTTTCTTAATTTCTGGGGAAGGTTGTAACTTGTTTAGGACAGCCGTGGCATGAATGAATTTAGCTCCTGGAAAGCTGTCAATTTGTGTGATTGAGTTTGGGCAGCTTTTTATTTGGGAGAGATTAGAGTCCCCCATGATCAAGATTGGTTTAACAGGTTTGAGTTGCCAATTTCTGTTTTTCTGGCAAGTATTAGGATGCCTTGTCACTGGCTGTGGATTGTCCCTATCAGTGTCAGATTCAGAATGGTCGTCACTCTGTCCTTGTAGCGGGGGTGAGCGTGTCGTCACCGTCTCGGGGTCCACCCTGACAGGCGCAGGGCCTGCGGATGCAATCACAGAATTTGTCTGTGAGGTCGAGGATGTCGCCTGAGTTCGGCTCCTGCTTTGCCTCTGTGGTGGGGGTGTCCCTGTAGCCCTAGGGTGTACACTCGTAGGGGAGGGGTTCATCTGTCCAGTGGAGGGGGCCGTTGTGGAAGTCGAGGCTGTCGGCTCATTCCGGCCTTCTCTCTGTCTTTGCGGGAGGGGTTCACGTACCACTGTAATGTCGGGGTACCAATTAACTAAGGGGGTTGGCAGTGGAGTTGGAGAGGTTGGCCTGGTTTGGTCCTGTCTCTGTGGCACGGGCTGTTCTTCTACCACGGTCTGAGGGAAGCAATGTGTGGGGGAGCGACTCGTCGATGGTCTGGGGGGGTGGGGAGGGGGATGGCTCGGTCTGGTGGAGGTTGGGACTCGGTGTGTGCGATTAGTCATAGTCCGGTTCGGTATAGCCAGCTGTCGGTCGTTCCCCTCGCTCTGCCGAGGCCTTTGAGGCTCGGACTCTTGGGAAGCAGGCATGATGTCGAGGTTCAAGGTGGTGGCCACATTGGAGGTCCGGGTACCCGGTCTATGGGGCAAGGCAGTCCTGGTCTGTGGGCTGACCTGCTGTCCTGTGTTTTTCCGTGTGGCCAGATGCCGGATGTGTTTTCTTACCACATCCATTGTTTGAGCTTTGAATCTGTTCTTAAGATTCTTTTTATTCCAATTTATTGCTTTGGCAATGGCTTCCTGGAGCCGGTCAGTAATTTCTGTTGTTTGCCAGTCATCATCCAATTTCTTGAGGTTAATTTGGTAATGCTCAATTAGAATTTGTCTTGTTTGTTTTGCCCAGTTTTCTGAATTTAAAGCCAATTTTCTCAGCGTTTCCCGTGATGGGTTTGCTGGCTTTATAAAAAATGTTAATTTATCTGATTGTCTTATAATGCCTTTAGGAGGCTCCCTTTGGCTCTCTAGTAACACTAAATGGTGAATCGTCTGGGCTATTTTATAAATCAATCTAACCGTTGTAGCAAAACTATCTCTAATTAAATTACCTCTACCTACTGGAACCGTGTGCGCGTAATTCCTGCGTGGTGGGAAAGGCCCACGTTTTCTTTGTGTATTCCGTTGCATTGTCTGGGTGTAAAATGTGCAAGAAAAGTTACTGTGGGATGTCCCCTCGTAACAATACTCTACCGCACTAAGGTTCTCCGGTGTCCCGAAGTCCCTCTGCCCGGTCGCTCCTTCTCTCTCTCCTTCTCTCTCTCCTTCCCCAGGGAGGTTCTCCGGCGTCCCGAAGTCCCTCTACCTGGTCGCTCCCTCTCTCTCTCCTTCTCCGGGAAGGTTCTCCGGTTTCCCGAAGTCCCTCTACCCAGTCAATCCTTCTCTCTCCCTTTCTCTCTCTCTCTCTCTCTCTCTCTCTCTCCAACCTGTGGAAAAAAATTCTCTTTGACTCAATGAGTATTCCGGCTAGGAATAGTTTTTCCCGACGTTTCGCTGTTACTCCAGCTTCCTCAGGGGAAAATGGCCGATTCGTTGCAAAATCTGTTGGATAAATGTGAGTGAGCTGGCTGACCCCTCCCATGTTGAATGTGATTGGTTGGAAAAGTCTCCTTGTCCTGAAACAATTGGGCTGTTTTTAAAAAAATTAAATTGACCCAATGGGAAGTGTGGTCTGTGCATTGAGCCCCTGCAAAAAAACATCCTGGTTACCATGGTAGCAGAGCCCCACCACATTGGGTTTACCTTGTGCTCCACAACCTCTGCAAAAAAAACCAGTCCTGAAACAAAGGGGAACAATTAGGCTGCTTTTAAATTTAATTTTAATTGACCCACTGGGTTTGAAACAATTGCACCTTTTTAAAGTTTTTTTAAGTTTTTAAAGTTTAAATTTAAATGGTCCCATGGGAAGCCCGATCTGTGCATTTGTGGCCCTGCAAAATAACCTGTTTGCCGTGGTAACAGAGCCCTACCCCATGCTGGGTCACCCCAAGTCCATCAAAAGCAAACAAACAGTAAAATCACCCAGTCCTGGGACATTAATGGGTTGCTTTAGCTCCCCAGCGCCACTGTGTGGTAGGTCTTTGTAACAGCAATACATTTATATTCTAAATTTAAAATGCAGAAGTAAGGAGGGATTTAATGATAATTAATGTTAACCTGCCTATCTAAGAGGGGGGATTTAATTATAATTAAAACTGACCTGTCTATCTAAGAGGTCCGTAACCCTACCCCCATTACACTCGGGTGTTAATTTAAAACTTTGGTTTATTTGTTACATAATTATTTGGGAATGGAATGGGAATTGGATGTATTCCTGGGGGTGAAGGGCCCGCAAGTTTGGTATTGGGGTGTGAGCTTAGGCACGACTGTTCCCCAGTAGAGACCATGGCAGCACAGGCCAGATGGCCTTGAAAGTGCAGAATTTAATTTTCTTATGTCTTGTTTAATGGCACGCGCCATTTCTGTGTATCGACCAGCTGAACTTGGATTCTGTTGCCTGTAAGGCATTTATTTTTGGCACTGCTTGGACAGTCACAACGGACGGCGTGTCACTTTAAAGTTAGGGTAGGGTGAATGGGCAGTAGGGGTGGGAAAGCCTCCCCTCTTGTGTTTATATACTCATTTCTTGAGTTTAATTTCACGAGCAGCTGCCACTTTTATTCGGCTCACGCCTTAAGTTAGTGTCCATCCATGTCCGCTTGCCTTTCCAGCTCGGATTATCAGTGGGATTGCAATGAATAGCATGTGCTATTAATTTTGCAATGAGTATATCGAATTGAAGGATCAGTCGTGTCTAAGGGCTGGACAAAGTTTGGATTTTAGGGCGGGAGCCATCAAGAAGATTCAGAAGTTCGGTCGGGGGTGGGGGTGTTTTGGGTAGGTTAGGAATAGGTGGGGGGTGGTTGGGGAAGTTTGGTCGATTAGGACTAGGGTTAGCTTTGGTTTAGGGTTCGGTCTGGGGGGGTTTTAGACTTAGGATTGGGGGGATTTTAGGGTAGGGGTTAGGCGTTAGGGTTAGGCGTTAGGGTTAGGGTAGGGGTTAGGTGCTAGGCGTTAGGGTTAGGGTAGGCGTTAGGGTTAGGTGCTAGGCGTTAGGGTTAGGGTGGGTGTTAGGGTTAGGCGTTAGGGTTAGGTTTAGGCGTTAGGTTTAGGCGTTAGGTTTAGGCGTTAGGTTTAGGCGTTAGGTTTAGGCGTTAGGTTTAGGCGTTAGGTTTAGGCGTTAGGTTTAGGCGTTAGGTTTAGGCTGGGGGTTAGGCGTTAGGGTTAGGTGCTAGGCATTAGGGTTAGGTGCTAGGCATTAGGGTTAGGTGCTAGGCATTAGGGTTAGGTGCTAGGCATTAGGGTTAGGTGCTAGGCATTAGGGTTAGGTGCTAGGCTTTAGGGTTAGGTGCTAGGCGCTAGGGTTAGGCGCTAGGGTTAGGCGCTAGGGTTAGGCGCTAGGGTTAGGCGCTAGGGTTAGGCGCTAGGGTTAGGCGCTAGGGTTAGGCGCTAGGGTTAGGCGCTAGGCGTTAGGGTTAGGCGTTAGGGTTAGGGTTAGGCGCTAGGCATTAGGGTTAGGGTAGGTGTTGGGGTTAGGGTAGGTGTTGGGGTTAGGGTAGGTGTTAGGGTTAGGGTAGGTGTTAGGGTTAGGGTTAGGCGTTGGGGTTAGGCGTTAGGGTAGGGTTAGGGTTAGGTGCTAGGCGTTAGGGTTAGGCGTTAGGGTTGGGGTGGGTGTTAGGGTGGGTGTTAGGGTTAGGTGCTAGGCATTAGGGTTAGGTGCTAGGCTTTAGGGTTAGGTGCTAGGCTTTAGGGTTAGGGTACACGTTAGGGTTAGGCGTTGGGGTTAGGTTAGGCGTTAGGGTAGGTGTTAGGGTTAGGCGTTAGGGTAGGGTTAGGGTTAGGTGCTAGGCGTTAGGGTTAGGCGTTAGGGTTAGGGTTAGGCGTTAGGGTTAGGCGTTAGGGTTAGGGTGGGTGTTAGGGTTAGGCGTTAGGGTAGGCGTTAGGGTTAGGCGTTAGGGTAGGGTTAGGGTTAGGTGCTAGGCGTTAGGTGCTAGGCGTTAGGTGCTAGGCGTTAGGTGCTAGGCGTTAGGTGCTAGGCGTTAGGGTTAGGCGTTAGGGTTAGGCGTTAGGGTTAGGCGTTAGGGTTAGGCGTTAGGGTTAGGCGCTAGGCGTTAGGGTTCGGCGTTAGGGTTCGGCGTTGGGGTTGGGCGTTGGGGTTGGGCGTTGGGGTTGGGCGTTGGGGTTGGGCGTTGGGGTTGGGCGTTGGGGTTGGGCGTTGGGGTTGGGCGTTAGGGTTACGCATTAGGTTTGGGGGTTAGAGTTAGTGTTGGGCGTTCGGGCTGGAGTTACGTGTTGGAGTTAGGTTTAGGGTTACGTGTTGGAGTTGGGGCGTTAGGCTTTGGAATTAAGCCTTCTGGTTGGGTCTGGATCCAGGGGTAAGTGTTACATTGATGTTATGGGGGGGTTTGGGCTAGGGTTGGGGCTGGGGTCCGGCCATTGGTTTTGGGGTTAGATTTTAGGGTCCTGGATGGGTCTGGGGCGGGGGTTACGTGAGTGTTGTGGGGATTGGGGTTAGGGCTAGGGTTAGGGCACCAATTTTCTTTGGGTAGATGCGCTACTTCTAAGGCTGGTGTTATTATCCGAGATGGTTGTGGATGGTGTGCTGTGTTCCCATGGATTCGGGATATGTGGAGTTCAGGATTGTTTTGGATGTGTTACGTTTTAAGTATGGGTGAAGAAATATTTGCTGTCCTACATTTGGTTCAGACCCTTTGGTAACTGGGTTTGTAATGTTAAGATCCACCATCTCTCTTTCCTTTTCCTTTGTATTGGTGTCCAATTCAAGTTAGTTTCAAGCCCCATGATTTCCAGGGACTGAATTCCATGTTGCATAAAATGTCTGGTTATCGCCTTGTCTTCCTTCCCTGTCCGGATGGAACTAAGGTGTCCCGTAAATCTAGTTCTTAAAGTGTTCCCTGTTTCCCCGATATATAAAATGTGGCACTGTTTACATCGAATTGCATAGACTACATTTTGTTGCTCGCATGTAATTCTTTGCTTTATTAAAGCGGTTTTTCCTGTGTTCTCGTTTTGTAAGATTTTTAAGACCTTTAGGTGTTTACATGTTCCACATTGTCTGTCACCGCAATTTGGTACGGTTTGTGCCTTTACGCTACTGGTGACCAATAGGTCTTTTAGGTTTTTGCCTCTTTTGAAAGCTGATGTTATGCTATATTGGCTCAGTGAGTTAACATCCCCTTTTAACTTTTCAAAATGGTTTCTCACTACCCTATTTATCTGTTGAGTTGTTGCGCCGTATGTTGTAACAAGTGGTAGTCTTGTAGTTGGCCTATACCGTGGCTGTGGGTTCTCCATCTCCCTCAGGAAATTGGACTTGATATGTCTGAGGAATCTCTTTGTGTACCCCCTCCGTCTCAGTGCGGTGAAAAGGGTGGTGACCGCTTTGTTGAAATCTTCTAGTTTTGTGGATATGCGGTGGAACCGCATGAGTTGTGACTTTACCAGTCCCCTAAAGATGTGCCTGGGATGATGGCTTTTAGTGTGCAGGAGTGTATGTGTGTCAGTTACTTTGAAGAATACCTTTGTTGCTAATTTGTGACTGTTGTTCTCTAGTGGCAACTTAAAAACTGTAGTGTCGAGAAAGTCAATGCTTTCCTTGTGTGTTGTGGCTTTAATTTTAATGGAGGGGTGATGATTATTGAGAGTGTTGATGAAATCTTCTAATTCTGATTCTGTGTGGGTCCAAACCCCCCATATATCATCCAAGTACCTATAATAGCACATTGGGCGCTTGGGACACTTTTTGAAGACACTCTCCTCCCAGTCTGCCATGTAAATGTTTGCATAGGCCGGGGCAAACTTTTTACCCATAGCTGTGCCCTTAATTTGGAGGTACGATTCCCCATCGAATTCAAAGTCATTTTTTGTTAAACCCAGATGTAGTAGCTGAATTATAGCTTCATCTGGTCTTTTAGGGTGGGGAAATTTAGCAAGGGCATTTTTAACTGCCTGTATACCTCTGTTTGTTTCTATATTTGTATATAGGCTTTCGATGTCCATGGTAAAAAGAAGGGCATTAGGGGGTACGGTCAATGAGTTAACTATTTCTGTGAAGTGATATGTGTCCTTGATATAACTGGGATGTTTCTGGGCCAAGGGGTTCAGGAATGAATCAATGTATTCAGCTACCCTGTAGGATTCACTGCCACAGTCTGACACAATGGGTCTTCCCGGTGGTATCTCCCCTGGAATTGTCCATGTATCTGGATGTTTATGTATTTTGGGCAGTATGTAAAACTTTCTGGGCCGCGGTTGTTCCCCTCTCAGGTATTCAACCTGTTTCTGTTTAATAAATTTAGACTTATGGAGTCGTTCTAATATATTGTCAATCTCTTTTTGTGTTTCCTGAAAGATGGGTTTTGTTAATTTAATGTAGTGGTCCGTGTTATTTAATTGTCTGTGTGCTTCAAACAGGTACTGTTGTTTGTCCATGAGAACTATACTACTGCCCTTATCTGCTGGTTTTATAACTATGTTCGGGTTAGTTTTTAATTCCCTAATCGCCTGCCTTTCTCTTCTGGTGAGATTCTGTTTATCTTTTAATATGGGGATTTTTTCTATTTCCTTTTGAGTTACTCTCATAAAATTTACTATCTCTGGGTGTATTTCAGTGTCTTCTGGGGTCCAGTCCGATGACGGCATGAAGGGTTGTTTGTCTGTAATTGAGTCCCTAAAGTAATCTGTGAGTTTAATTCTTCTGTAAAAGCTTTCTAAGTCATTCTGAATCTGCTTTTTACATGGCTTTGTGACCGGCACAAATGTAAGACCCTTGTTTAGGACCCCTTTCTGTGTTTCTGTAGGGGTAAAGAGTTTGGAAATATTGACAATAGTTTCTCCTAAGTTAAGGCACCGCTTTTCTAGGGTTGCAGTACTATTTAGTTTAAATGTTTCATCCATTTATTGATCATGATCAGTGCCGTGTTCTCCGTCCAGTGAATGTGATCCCTGCTTACCCTGAAGGACCTGGCAGCTATGGCTGGTATGTAAGATTGGGTTTTAATGAATTGATTTAACTGACGGATTGTATCCTTTTCCCCTTCTGGGAGTGATTGGCTGAAATTTATTTCGGGCACCCAAATCTGTGCATTAGGGAATTTAGTTTTAGCCACTTTTAGGAGAATTTGTAGTTGCTTAATTGCAGTCAGTGGTCTTTGCGTGCGGTGGTTAATGCCAATTGCCAGCACCACTTTCTTAATTTCTGGGGAAGGTTGTAACTTGTTTAGGACAGCCGTGGCATGAATGAATTTAGCTCCTGGAAAGCTGTCAATTTGTGTGATTGAGTTTGGGCAGCTTTTTATTTGGGAGAGATTAGAGTCCCCCATGATCAAGATTGGTTTAACAGGTTTGAGTTGCCAATTTCTGTTTTTCTGGCAAGTATTAGGATGCCTTGTCACTGGCTGTGGATTGTCCCTATCAGTGTCAGATTCAGAATGGTCGTCACTCTGTCCTTGTAGCGGGGGTGAGCGTGTCGTCACCGTCTCGGGGTCCACCCTGACAGGCGCAGGGCCTGCGGATGCAATCACAGAATTTGTCTGTGAGGTCGAGGATGTCGCCTGAGTTCGGCTCCTGCTTTGCCTCTGTGGTGGGGGTGTCCCTGTAGCCCTAGGGTGTACACTCGTAGGGGAGGGGTTCATCTGTCCAGTGGAGGGGGCCGTTGTGGAAGTCGAGGCTGTCGGCTCATTCCGGCCTTCTCTCTGTCTTTGCGGGAGGGGTTCACGTACCACTGTAATGTCGGGGTACCAATTAACTAAGGGGGTTGGCAGTGGAGTTGGAGAGGTTGGCCTGGTTTGGTCCTGTCTCTGTGGCACGGGCTGTTCTTCTACCACGGTCTGAGGGAAGCAATGTGTGGGGGAGCGACTCGTCGATGGTCTGGGGGGGTGGGGAGGGGGATGGCTCGGTCTGGTGGAGGTTGGGACTCGGTGTGTGCGATTAGTCATAGTCCGGTTCGGTATAGCCAGCTGTCGGTCGTTCCCCTCGCTCTGCCGAGGCCTTTGAGGCTCGGACTCTTGGGAAGCAGGCATGATGTCGAGGTTCAAGGTGGTGGCCACATTGGAGGTCCGGGTACCCGGTCTATGGGGCAAGGCAGTCCTGGTCTGTGGGCTGACCTGCTGTCCTGTGTTTTTCCGTGTGGCCAGATGCCGGATGTGTTTTCTTACCACATCCATTGTTTGAGCTTTGAATCTGTTCTTAAGATTCTTTTTATTCCAATTTATTGCTTTGGCAATGGCTTCCTGGAGCCGGTCAGTAATTTCTGTTGTTTGCCAGTCATCATCCAATTTCTTGAGGTTAATTTGGTAATGCTCAATTAGAATTTGTCTTGTTTGTTTTGCCCAGTTTTCTGAATTTAAAGCCAATTTTCTCAGCGTTTCCCGTGATGGGTTTGCTGGCTTTATAAAAAATGTTAATTTATCTGATTGTCTTATAATGCCTTTAGGAGGCTCCCTTTGGCTCTCTAGTAACACTAAATGGTGAATCGTCTGGGCTATTTTATAAATCAATCTAACCGTTGTAGCAAAACTATCTCTAATTAAATTACCTCTACCTACTGGAACCGTGTGCGCGTAATTCCTGCGTGGTGGGAAAGGCCCACGTTTTCTTTGTGTATTCCGTTGCATTGTCTGGGTGTAAAATGTGCAAGAAAAGTTACTGTGGGATGTCCCCTCGTAACAATACTCTACCGCACTAAGGTTCTCCGGTGTCCCGAAGTCCCTCTGCCCGGTCGCTCCTTCTCTCTCTCCTTCTCTCTCTCCTTCCCCAGGGAGGTTCTCCGGCGTCCCGAAGTCCCTCTACCTGGTCGCTCCCTCTCTCTCTCCTTCTCCGGGAAGGTTCTCCGGTTTCCCGAAGTCCCTCTACCCAGTCAATCCTTCTCTCTCCCTTTCTCTCTCTCTCTCTCTCTCTCTCTCTCTCCAACCTGTGGAAAAAAATTCTCTTTGACTCAATGAGTATTCCGGCTAGGAATAGTTTTTCCCGACGTTTCGCTGTTACTCCAGCTTCCTCAGGGGAAAATGGCCGATTCGTTGCAAAATCTGTTGGATAAATGTGAGTGAGCTGGCTGACCCCTCCCATGTTGAATGTGATTGGTTGGAAAAGTCTCCTTGTCCTGAAACAATTGGGCTGTTTTTAAAAAAATTAAATTGACCCAATGGGAAGTGTGGTCTGTGCATTGAGCCCCTGCAAAAAAACATCCTGGTTACCATGGTAGCAGAGCCCCACCACATTGGGTTTACCTTGTGCTCCACAACCTCTGCAAAAAAAACCAGTCCTGAAACAAAGGGGAACAATTAGGCTGCTTTTAAATTTAATTTTAATTGACCCACTGGGTTTGAAACAATTGCACCTTTTTAAAGTTTTTTTAAGTTTTTAAAGTTTAAATTTAAATGGTCCCATGGGAAGCCCGATCTGTGCATTTGTGGCCCTGCAAAATAACCTGTTTGCCGTGGTAACAGAGCCCTACCCCATGCTGGGTCACCCCAAGTCCATCAAAAGCAAACAAACAGTAAAATCACCCAGTCCTGGGACATTAATGGGTTGCTTTAGCTCCCCAGCGCCACTGTGTGGTAGGTCTTTGTAACAGCAATACATTTATATTCTAAATTTAAAATGCAGAAGTAAGGAGGGATTTAATGATAATTAATGTTAACCTGCCTATCTAAGAGGGGGGATTTAATTATAATTAAAACTGACCTGTCTATCTAAGAGGTCCGTAACCCTACCCCCATTACACTCGGGTGTTAATTTAAAACTTTGGTTTATTTGTTACATAATTATTTGGGAATGGAATGGGAATTGGATGTATTCCTGGGGGTGAAGGGCCCGCAAGTTTGGTATTGGGGTGTGAGCTTAGGCACGACTGTTCCCCAGTAGAGACCATGGCAGCACAGGCCAGATGGCCTTGAAAGTGCAGAATTTAATTTTCTTATGTCTTGTTTAATGGCACGCGCCATTTCTGTGTATCGACCAGCTGAACTTGGATTCTGTTGCCTGTAAGGCATTTATTTTTGGCACTGCTTGGACAGTCACAACGGACGGCGTGTCACTTTAAAGTTAGGGTAGGGTGAATGGGCAGTAGGGGTGGGAAAGCCTCCCCTCTTGTGTTTATATACTCATTTCTTGAGTTTAATTTCACGAGCAGCTGCCACTTTTATTCGGCTCACGCCTTAAGTTAGTGTCCATCCATGTCCGCTTGCCTTTCCAGCTCGGATTATCAGTGGGATTGCAATGAATAGCATGTGCTATTAATTTTGCAATGAGTATATCGAATTGAAGGATCAGTCGTGTCTAAGGGCTGGACAAAGTTTGGATTTTAGGGCGGGAGCCATCAAGAAGATTCAGAAGTTCGGTCGGGGGTGGGGGTGTTTTGGGTAGGTTAGGAATAGGTGGGGGGTGGTTGGGGAAGTTTGGTCGATTAGGACTAGGGTTAGCTTTGGTTTAGGGTTCGGTCTGGGGGGGTTTTAGACTTAGGATTGGGGGGATTTTAGGGTAGGGGTTAGGCGTTAGGGTTAGGCGTTAGGGTTAGGGTAGGGGTTAGGTGCTAGGCGTTAGGGTTAGGGTAGGCGTTAGGGTTAGGTGCTAGGCGTTAGGGTTAGGGTGGGTGTTAGGGTTAGGCGTTAGGGTTAGGTTTAGGCGTTAGGTTTAGGCGTTAGGTTTAGGCGTTAGGTTTAGGCGTTAGGTTTAGGCGTTAGGTTTAGGCGTTAGGTTTAGGCGTTAGGTTTAGGCGTTAGGTTTAGGCTGGGGGTTAGGCGTTAGGGTTAGGTGCTAGGCATTAGGGTTAGGTGCTAGGCATTAGGGTTAGGTGCTAGGCATTAGGGTTAGGTGCTAGGCATTAGGGTTAGGTGCTAGGCTTTAGGGTTAGGTGCTAGGCGTTAGGGTTAGGCGCTAGGGTTAGGCGCTAGGGTTAGGCGCTAGGGTTAGGCGCTAGGGTTAGGCGCTAGGGTTAGGCGCTAGGGTTAGGCGCTAGGGTTAGGCGCTAGGGTTAGGCGCTAGGGTTAGGCGCTAGGGTTAGGCGCTAGGGTTAGGCGCTAGGCGTTAGGGTTAGGCGTTAGGGTTAGGGTTAGGCGCTAGGCATTAGGGTTAGGGTAGGTGTTGGGGTTAGGGTAGGTGTTGGGGTTAGGGTAGGTGTTAGGGTTAGGGTAGGTGTTAGGGTTAGGGTTAGGCGTTGGGGTTAGGCGTTAGGGTTAGGGTTAGGGTTAGGGTTAGGGTTAGGGTTAGGGATTAGGGTTAGGGTTAGGGTTAGGGTTAGGGTTAGGGTTAGGGTTAGGGTTAGGGATTAGGGTTAGGGTTAGGGTTAGGGTTAGGGTTAGGGTTAGGGGTAGGGTTAGGGGTAGGGTTAGGGTTAGGGGTAGGGTTAGGGGTAGGGTTAGGGTTAGGGGTAGGGTTAGGGGTAGGGTTAGGGGTAGGGGTAGGGTTAGGGGTAGGGTTAGGGGTAGGGTTAGGGGTAGGGTTAGGGTTAGGGTTAGGGTTAGGGGTAGGGTTAGGGTTAGGGTTAGGGTTAGGGTTAGGGTTAGGGGTAGGGTTAGGGTTAGGGGTTAGGGTTAGGGTTAGGGTTAGGGTTAGGGTTAGGGTTAGGGTTAGGGTCAGGGTCAGGGTCAGGGTCAGGGTCAGGGTCAGGGGTTAGGGTTAGGGTTAGGGTTAGGGTTAGGGTTAGGGTTAGGGTTAGGGTTAGGGTTAGGGTTAGGGTTAGGGTTAGGGTTAGGGTTAGGGTTAGGGTTAGGGTTAGGGTTAGGGTTAGGGTTAGGGTTAGGGTTAGGGTTAGGGTTAGGGTTAGGGTTAGGGTTAGGGTTAGGGTTAGGGTTAGGGTTAGGGTTAGGGTTAGGGTTAGGGTTAGGGTTAGGGTTAGGGTTAGGGTTAGGGTTAGGGTTAGGGTTAGGGTTAGGGTTAGGGTTAGGGTTAGGGTTAGGGTTAGGGTTAGGTTAGGGTTAGGGTTAGGGTTAGGGTTAGGGTTAGGGTTAGGGTTAGGGTTAGGGTTAGGGTTAGGGTTAGGGTTAGGGTTAGGGTTAGGGTTAGGGTTAGGGTTAGGGTTAGGGTTAGGGTTAGGGTTAGGGTTAGGGTTAGGGTTAGGGTTAGGGTTAGGGTTAGGGTTAGGGTTAGGGTTAGGGTTAGGGTTAGGGTTAGGGTTAGGGTTAGGGTTAGGGTTAGGGTTAGGGTTAGGGTTAGGGTTAGGGTTAGGGTTAGGGTTAGGGTTAGGGTTAGGGTTAGGGTTAGGGTTAGGGTTAGGGTTAGGGTTAGGGTTAGGGTTAGGGTTAGGGTTAGGGTTAGGGTTAGGGTTAGGGTTAGGGTTAGGGTTAGGGTTAGGGTTAGGGTTAGGGTTAGGGTTAGGGTTAGGGTTAGGGTTAGGGTTAGGGTTAGGGTTAGGGTTAGGGTTAGGGTTAGGGTTAGGGTTAGGGTTAGGGTTAGGGTTAGGGTTAGGGTTAGGGTTAGGGTTAGGGTTAGGGTTAGGGTTAGGGTTAGGGTTAGGGTTAGGGTTAGGGTTAGGGTTAGGGTTAGGGTTAGGGTTAGGGTTAGGGTTAGGGTTAGGGTTAGGGTTAGGGTTAGGGTTAGGGTTAGGGTTAGGGTTAGGGTTAGGGTTAGGGTTAGGGTTAGGGTTAGGGTTAGGGTTAGGGTTAGGGTTAGGGTTAGGGTTAGGGTTAGGGTTAGGGTTAGGGTTAGGGTTAGGGTTAGGGTTAGGGTTAGGGTTAGGGTTAGGGTTAGGGTTAGGGTTAGGGTTAGGGTTAGGGTTAGGGTTAGGGTTAGGGTTAGGGTTAGGGTTAGGGTTAGGGTTAGGGTTAGGGTTAGGGTTAGGGTTAGGGTTAGGGTTAGGGTTAGGGTTAGGGTTAGGGTTAGGGTTAGGGTTAGGGTTAGGGTTAGGGTTAGGGTTAGGGTTAGGGTTAGGGTTAGGGTTAGGGTTAGGGTTAGGGTTAGGGTTAGGGTTAGGGTTAGGGTTAGGGTTAGGGTTAGGGTTAGGGTTAGGGTTAGGGTTAGGGTTAGGGTTAGGGTTAGGGTTAGGGTTAGGGTTAGGGTTAGGGTTAGGGTTAGGGTTAGGGTTAGGGTTAGGGTTAGGGTTAGGGTTAGGGTTAGGGTTAGGGTTAGGGTTAGGGTTAGGGTTAGGGTTAGGGTTAGGGTTAGGGTTAGGGTTAGGGTTAGGGTTAGGGTTAGGGTTAGGGTTAGGGTTAGGGTTAGGGTTAGGGTTAGGGTTAGGGTTAGGGTTAGGGTTAGGGTTAGGGTTAGGGTTAGGGTTAGGGTTAGGGTTAGGGTTAGGGTTAGGGTTAGGGTTAGGGTTAGGGTTAGGGTTAGGGTTAGGGTTAGGGTTAGGGTTAGGGTTAGGGTTAGGGTTAGGGTTAGGGTTAGGGTTAGGGTTAGGGTTAGGGTTAGGGTTAGGGTTAGGGTTAGGGTTAGGGTTAGGGTTAGGGTTAGGGTTAGGGTTAGGGTTAGGGTTAGGGTTAGGGTTAGGGTTAGGGTTAGGGTTAGGGTTAGGGTTAGGGTTAGGGTTAGGGTTAGGGTTAGGGTTAGGGTTAGGGTTAGGGTTAGGGTTAGGGTTAGGGTTAGGGTTAGGGTTAGGGTTAGGGTTAGGGTTAGGGTTAGGGTTAGGGTTAGGGTTAGGGTTAGGGTTAGGGTTAGGGTTAGGGTTAGGGTTAGGGTTAGGGTTAGGGTTAGGGTTAGGGTTAGGGTTAGGGTTAGGGTTAGGGTTAGGGTTAGGGTTAGGGTTAGGGTTAGGGTTAGGGTTAGGGTTAGGGTTAGGGTTAGGGTTAGGGTTAGGGTTAGGGTTAGGGTTAGGGTTAGGGTTAGGGTTAGGGTTAGGGTTAGGGTTAGGGTTAGGGTTAGGGTTAGGGTTAGGGTTAGGGTTAGGGTTAGGGTTAGGGTTAGGGTTAGGGTTAGGGTTAGGGTTAGGGTTAGGGTTAGGGTTAGGGTTAGGGTTAGGGTTAGGGTTAGGGTTAGGGTTAGGGTTAGGGTTAGGGTTAGGGTTAGGGTTAGGGTTAGGGTTAGGGTTAGGGTTAGGGTTAGGGTTAGGGTTAGGGTTAGGGTTAGGGTTAGGGTTAGGGTTAGGGTTAGGGTTAGGGTTAGGGTTAGGGTTAGGGTTAGGGTTAGGGTTAGGGTTAGGGTTAGGGTTAGGGTTAGGGTTAGGGTTAGGGTTAGGGTTAGGGTTAGGGTTAGGGTTAGGGTTAGGGTTAGGGTTAGGGTTAGGGTTAGGGTTAGGGTTAGGGTTAGGGTTAGGGTTAGGGTTAGGGTTAGGGTTAGGGTTAGGGTTAGGGTTAGGGTTAGGGTTAGGGTTAGGGTTAGGGTTAGGGTTAGGGTTAGGGTTAGGGTTAGGGTTAGGGTTAGGGTTAGGGTTAGGGTTAGGGTAGGGTTAGGGTTAGGGTTAGGGTTAGGGTTAGGGTTAGGGTTAGGGTTAGGGTTAGGGTTAGGGTTAGGGTTAGGGTTAGGGTTAGGGTTAGGGTTAGGGTTAGGGTTAGGGTTAGGGTTAGGGTTAGGGTTAGGGTTAGGGTTAGGGTTAGGGTTAGGGTTAGGGTTAGGTAGGTTAGGGTTAGGGTTAGGGTTAGGGTTAGGGTTAGGGTTAGGGTTAGGGTTAGGGTTAGGGTTAGGGTTAGGGTTAGGGTTAGGGTTAGGGTTAGGGTTAGGGTTAGGGTTAGGGTTAGGGTTAGGGTTAGGGTGTTGGTTTGGGTTAGGGTTAGGGTTAGGGTTAGGGTTAGGGTTAGGGTTAGGGTTAGGGTTAGGGTTAGGGTTAGGGTTAGGGTTAGGGTTAGGGTTAGGGTTAGGGTTAGGGTTAGGGTTAGGGTTAGGGTTAGGGTTAGGGTTAGGGTTAGGGTTAGGGTTAGGGTTAGGGTTAGGGTTAGGGTTAGGGTTAGGGTTAGGGTTAGGGTTAGGGTTAGGGTTAGGGTTAGGGTTAGGGTTAGGGTTAGGGTTAGGGTTAGGGTTAGGGTTAGGGTTAGGGTTAGGGTTAGGGTTAGGGTTAGGGTTAGGGTTAGGGTTAGGGTTAGGGTTAGGGTTAGGGTTAGGGTTAGGGTTAGGGTTAGGGTTAGGGTTAGGGTTAGGGTTAGGGTTAGGGTTAGGGTTAGGGTTAGGGTTAGGGTTAGGGTTAGGGTTAGGGTTAGGGTTAGGGTTAGGGTTAGGGTTAGGGTTAGGGTTAGGGTTAGGGTTAGGGTTAGGGTTAGGGTTAGGGTTAGGGTTAGGGTTAGGGTTAGGGTTAGGGTTAGGGTTAGGGTTAGGGTTAGGGTTAGGGTTAGGGTTAGGGTTAGGGTTAGGGTTAGGTTAGGGTTAGGGTTAGGGTTAGGGTTAGGGTTAGGGTTAGGGTTAGGGTTAGGGTTAGGGTTAGGGTTAGGGTTAGGGTTAGGGTTAGGGTTAGGGTTAGGGTTAGGGTTAGGGTTAGGGTTAGGGTTAGGGTTAGGGTTAGGGTTAGGGTTAGGGTTAGGGTTAGGGTTAGGGTTAGGGTTAGGGTTAGGGTTAGGGTTAGGGTTAGGGTTAGGGTTAGGGTTAGGTTAGGGTTAGGGTTAGGGTTAGGGTTAGGGTTAGGGTTAGGGTTAGGGTTAGGGTTAGGGTTAGGGTTAGGGTTAGGGTTAGGGTTAGGGTTAGGGTTAGGGTTAGGGTTAGGGTTAGGGTTAGGGTTAGGGTTAGGGTTAGGGTTAGGGTTAGGGTTAGGGTTAGGGTTAGGGTTAGGGTTAGGGTTAGGGTTAGGGTTAGGGTTAGGGTTAGGGTTAGGGTTAGGGTTAGGGTTAGGGTTAGGGTTAGGGTTAGGGTTAGGGTTAGGGTTAGGGTTAGGGTTAGGGTTAGGGTTAGGGTTAGGGTTAGGGTTAGGGTTAGGGTTAGGGTTAGGGTTAGGGTTAGGGTTAGGGTTAGGGTTAGGGTTAGGGTTAGGGTTAGGTTAGGGTTAGGGTTAGGGTTAGGGTTAGGGTTAGGGTTAGGGTTAGGGTTAGGGTTAGGGTTAGGGTTAGGGTTAGGGTTAGGGTTAGGGTTAGGGTTAGGGTTAGGGTTAGGGTTAGGGTTAGGGTTAGGGTTAGGGTTAGGGTTAGGGTTAGGGTTAGGGTTAGGGTTAGGGTTAGGGTTAGGGTTAGGGTTAGGGTTAGGGTTAGGGTTAGGGTTAGGGTTAGGGTTAGGGTTAGGGTTAGGGTTAGGGTTAGGGTTAGGGTTAGGGTTAGGGTTAGGGTTAGGGTTAGGGTTAGGGTTAGGGTTAGGGTTAGGGTTAGGGTTAGGGTTAGGGTTAGGGTTAGGGTTAGGGTTAGGGTTAGGGTTAGGGTTAGGGTTAGGGTTAGGGTTAGGGTTAGGGTTAGGGTTAGGGTTAGGGTTAGGGTTAGGGTTAGGGTTAGGGTTAGGGTTAGGGTTAGGGTTAGGGTTAGGGTTAGGGTTAGGGTTAGGGTTAGGGTTAGGGTTAGGGTTAGGGTTAGGGTTAGGGTTAGGGTTAGGGTTAGGGTTAGGGTTAGGGTTAGGGTTAGGGTTAGGGTTAGGGTTAGGGTTAGGGTTAGGGTTAGGGTTAGGGTTAGGGTTAGGGTTAGGGTTAGGGTTAGGGTTAGGGTTAGGGTTAGGGTTAGGGTTAGGGTTAGGGTTAGGGTTAGGGTTAGGGTTAGGGTTAGGGTTAGGGTTAGGGTTAGGGTTTAGGGTTAGGGTTAGGGTTAGGGTTAGGGTTAGGGTTAGGGTTAGGGTTAGGGTTAGGGTTAGGGTTAGGGTTAGGGTTAGGGTTAGGGTTAGGGTTAGGGTTAGGGTTAGGGTTAGGGTTAGGGTTAGGGTTAGGGTTAGGGTTAGGGTTAGGGTTAGGTTAGGGTTAGGGTTAGGGTTAGGGTTAGGGTTAGGGTTAGGGTTAGGGTTAGGGTTAGGGTTAGGGTTAGGGTTAGGGTTAGGGTTAGGGTTAGGGTTAGGGTTAGGGTTAGGGTTAGGGTTAGGGTTAGGGTTAGGGTTAGGGTTAGGGTTAGGGTTAGGGTTAGGGTTAGGGTTAGGGTTAGGGTTAGGGTTAGGGTTAGGTTAGGGTTAGGGTTAGGGTTAGGGTTAGGGTTAGGGTTAGGGTTAGGGTTAGGGTTAGGGTTAGGGTTAGGGTTAGGGTTAGGGTTAGGGTTAGGGTTAGGGTTAGGGTTAGGGTTAGGGTTAGGTTAGGGTTAGGGTTAGGGTTAGGGTTAGGGTTAGGGTTAGGGTTAGGGTTAGGGTTAGGGTTAGGGTTAGGGTTAGGGTTAGGGTTAGGGTTAGGGTTAGGGTTAGGGTTAGGGTTAGGGTTAGGGTTAGGGTTAGGGTTAGGGTTAGGGTTAGGGTTAGGGTTAGGGTTAGGGTTAGGGTTAGGGTTAGGGTTAGGGTTAGGGTTAGGGTTAGGGTTAGGGTTAGGGTTAGGGTTAGGGTTAGGGTTAGGGTTAGGGTTAGGGTTAGGGTTAGGGTTAGGGTTAGGGTTAGGGTTAGGGTTAGGGTTAGGGTTAGGGTTAGGGTTAGGGTTAGGGTTAGGGTTAGGGTTAGGGTTAGGGTTAGGGTTAGGGTTAGGGTTAGGGTTAGGGTTAGGGTTAGGGTTAGGGTTAGGGTTAGGGTTAGGGTTAGGGTTAGGGTTAGGGTTAGGGTTAGGGTTAGGGTTAGGGTTAGGGTTAGGGTTAGGGTTAGGGTTAGGGTTAGGGTTAGGGTTAGGGTTAGGGTTAGGGTTAGGGTTAGGGTTAGGGTTAGGGTTAGGGTTAGGGTTAGGGTTAGGGTTAGGGTTAGGGTTAGGGTTAGGGTTAGGGTTAGGGTTAGGGTTAGGGTTAGGGTTAGGGTTAGGGTTAGGGTTAGGGTTAGGGTTAGGGTTAGGGTTAGGGTTAGGGTTAGGGTTAGGGTTAGGGTTAGGGTTAGGGTTAGGGTTAGGGTTAGGGTTAGGGTTAGGGTTAGGGTTAGGGTTAGGGTTAGGGTTAGGGTTAGGGTTAGGGTTAGGGTTAGGGTTAGGGTTAGGGTTAGGGTTAGGGTTAGGGTTAGGGTTAGGGTTAGGGTTAGGGTTAGGGTTAGGGTTAGGGTTAGGGTTAGGGTTAGGGTTAGGGTTAGGGTTAGGGTTAGGGTTAGGGTTAGGGTTAGGGTTAGGGTTAGGGTTAGGGTTAGGGTTAGGGTTAGGGTTAGGGTTAGGGTTAGGGTTAGGGTTAGGGTTAGGGTTAGGGTTAGGGTTAGGGTTAGGGTTAGGGTTAGGGTTAGGGTTAGGGTTAGGGTTAGGGTTAGGGTTAGGGTTAGGGTTAGGGTTAGGGTTAGGGTTAGGGTTAGGGTTAGGGTTAGGGTTAGGGTTAGGGTTAGGGTTAGGGTTAGGGTTAGGGTTAGGGTTAGGGTTAGGGTTAGGGTTAGGGTTAGGGTTAGGGTTAGGGTTAGGGTTAGGGTTAGGGTTAGGGTTAGGGTTAGGGTTAGGGTTAGGGTTAGGGTTAGGGTTAGGGTTAGGGTTAGGGTTAGGGTTAGGGTTAGGGTTAGGGTTAGGGTTAGGGTTAGGGTTAGGGTTAGGGTTAGGGTTAGGGTTAGGGTTAGGGTTAGGGTTAGGGTTAGGGTTAGGGTTAGGGTTAGGGTTAGGGTTAGGGTTAGGGTTAGGGTTAGGGTTAGGGTTAGGGTTAGGGTTAGGGTTAGGGTTAGGGTTAGGGTTAGGGTTAGGGTTAGGGTTAGGGTTAGGGTTAGGGTTAGGGTTAGGGTTAGGGTTAGGGTTAGGGTTAGGGTTAGGGTTAGGGTTAGGGTTAGGGTTAGGGTTAGGTTAGGGTTAGGGTTAGGGTTAGGGTTAGGGTTAGGGTTAGGGTTAGGGTTAGGGTTAGGGTTAGGGTTAGGGTTAGGGTTAGGGTTAGGGTTAGGGTTAGGGTTAGGGTTAGGGTTAGGGTTAGGGTTAGGGTTAGGGTTAGGGTTAGGGTTAGGGTTAGGGTTAGGGTTAGGGTTAGGGTTAGGGTTAGGGTTAGGGTTAGGGTTAGGGTTAGGGTTAGGGTTAGGGTTAGGGTTAGGGTTAGGGTTAGGGTTAGGGTTAGGGTTAGGGTTAGGGTTAGGGTTAGGGTTAGGGTTAGGGTTAGGGTTAGGGTTAGGGTTAGGGTTAGGGTTAGGGTTAGGGTTAGGGTTAGGGTTAGGGTTAGGGTTAGGGTTAGGGTTAGGGTTAGGGTTAGGGTTAGGGTTAGGGTTAGGGTTAGGGTTAGGGTTAGGGTTAGGGTTAGGGTTAGGGTTAGGGTTAGGGTTAGGGTTAGGGTTAGGGTTAGGTTAGGGTTAGGGTTAGGGTTAGGGTTAGGGTTAGGGTTAGGGTTAGGGTTAGGGTTAGGGTTAGGGTTAGGGTTAGGGTTAGGGTTAGGGTTAGGGTTAGGGTTAGGGTTAGGGTTAGGGTTAGGGTTAGGGTTAGGGTTAGGGTTAGGGTTAGGGTTAGGGTTAGGGTTAGGGTTAGGGTTAGGGTTAGGGTTAGGGTTAGGGTTAGGGTTAGGGTTAGGGTTAGGGTTAGGGTTAGGGTTAGGGTTAGGGTTAGGTTAGGGTTAGGGTTAGGGTTAGGGTTAGGGTTAGGGTTAGGGTTAGGGTTAGGGTTAGGGTTAGGGTTAGGGTTAGGGTTAGGGTTAGGGTTAGGGTTAGGGTTAGGGTTAGGGTTAGGGTTAGGGTTAGGGTTAGGGTTAGGGTTAGGGTTAGGGTTAGGGTTAGGGTTAGGGTTAGGGTTAGGGTTAGGGTTAGGGTTAGGGTTAGGGTTAGGGTTAGGGTTAGGGTTAGGGTTAGGGTTAGGGTTAGGGTTAGGGTTAGGGTTAGGGTTAGGGTTAGGGTTAGGGTTAGGGTTAGGGTTAGGGTTAGGGTTAGGGTTAGGGTTAGGGTTAGGGTTAGGGTTAGGGTTAGGGTTAGGGTTAGGGTTAGGGTTAGGGTTAGGGTTAGGGTTAGGGTTAGGGTTAGGGTTAGGGTTAGGGTTAGGGTTAGGGTTAGGGTTAGGGTTAGGGTTAGGGTTAGGGTTAGGGTTAGGGTTAGGGTTAGGGTTAGGGTTAGGGTTAGGGTTAGGGTTAGGGTTAGGGTTAGGGTTAGGGTTAGGGTTAGGGTTAGGGTTAGGGTTAGGGTTAGGGTTAGGGTTAGGGTTAGGGTTAGGGTTAGGGTTAGGGTTAGGGTTAGGGTTAGGGTTAGGGTTAGGGTTAGGGTTAGGGTTAGGGTTAGGGTTAGGGTTAGGGTTAGGGTTAGGGTTAGGGTTAGGGTTAGGGTTAGGGTTAGGGTTAGGGTTAGGGTTAGGGTTAGGGTTAGGGTTAGGGTTAGGGTTAGGGTTAGGGTTAGGTTAGGGTTAGGGTTAGGGTTAGGGTTAGGGTTAGGGTTAGGGTTAGGGTTAGGGTTAGGGTTAGGGTTAGGGTTAGGGTTAGGGTTAGGGTTAGGGTTAGGGTTAGGGTTAGGGTTAGGGTTAGGGTTAGGGTTAGGGTTAGGGTTAGGGTTAGGGTTAGGGTTAGGGTTAGGGTTAGGGTTAGGGTTAGGGTTAGGGTTAGGGTTAGGGTTAGGGTTAGGGTTAGGGTTAGGGTTAGGGTTAGGGTTAGGGTTAGGGTTAGGGTTAGGGTTAGGGTTAGGGTTAGGGTTAGGGTTAGGGTTAGGGTTAGGGTTAGGGTTAGGGTTAGGGTTAGGGTTAGGGTTAGGGTTAGGGTTAGGGTTAGGGTTAGGGTTAGGGTTAGGGTTAGGGTTAGGTTAGGGTTAGGGTTAGGGTTAGGGTTAGGGTTAGGGTTAGGGTTAGGGTTAGGGTTAGGGTTAGGGTTAGGGTTAGGGTTAGGGTTAGGGTTAGGGTTAGGGTTAGGGTTAGGGTTAGGGTTAGGGTTAGGGTTAGGGTTAGGGTTAGGGTTAGGGTTAGGGTTAGGGTTAGGGTTAGGGTTAGGGTTAGGGTTAGGGTTAGGGTTAGGGTTAGGGTTAGGGTTAGGGTTAGGGTTAGGGTTAGGGTTAGGGTTAGGGTTAGGGTTAGGGTTAGGGTTAGGGTTAGGGTTAGGGTTAGGGTTAGGGTTAGGGTTAGGGTTAGGGTTAGGGTTAGGGTTAGGGTTAGGGTTAGGGTTAGGGTTAGGGTTAGGGTTAGGGTTAGGGTTAGGGTTAGGGTTAGGGTTAGGGTTAGGGTTAGGGTTAGGGTTAGGGTTAGGGTTAGGGTTAGGGTTAGGGTTAGGGTTAGGGTTAGGGTTAGGGTTAGGGTTAGGGTTAGGGTTAGGGTTAGGGTTAGGGTTAGGGTTAGGGTTAGGGTTAGGGTTAGGGTTAGGGTTAGGGTTAGGGTTAGGGTTAGGGTAGGGTTAGGGTTAGGGTTAGGGTTAGGGTTAGGGTTAGGGTTAGGGTTAGGGTTAGGGTTAGGGTTAGGGTTAGGGTTAGGGTTAGGGTTAGGGTTAGGGTTAGGGTTAGGGTTAGGGTTAGGGTTAGGGTTAGGGTTAGGGTTAGGGTTAGGGTTAGGGTTAGGGTTAGGGTTAGGGTTAGGGTTAGGGTTAGGGTTAGGGTTAGGGTTAGGGTTAGGGTTAGGGTTAGGGTTAGGGTTAGGGTTAGGGTTAGGGTTAGGGTTAGGGTTAGGGTTAGGGTTAGGGTTAGGGTTAGGGTTAGGGTTAGGGTTAGGGTTAGGGTTAGGGTTAGGGTTAGGGTTAGGGTTAGGGTTAGGGTTAGGGTTAGGGTTAGGGTTAGGGTTAGGGTTAGGGTTAGGGTTAGGGTTAGGGTTAGGGTTAGGGTTAGGGTTAGGGTTAGGGTTAGGGTTAGGGTTAGGGTTAG